>NW_027622147.1:0-7500 GCF_034508935.2 Berghia stephanieae
CCGGAAAAGTAGAAGATGTGACGTCACAAGTTCCCTGCCCTTTTGTATCAAATTTAGTTACAAAGCGACTACATGAACAAATCAAAAACAAATGGTTGAAAAATAATGACAAGTCTTGGTTTCTTTTAAAACAGACAATTGAGATGCGAGATCGTTGAAAGACTTGCTCACCATGTCAAATAAGGAAGTAGGAACTGCTATCGGATAATAAATGATCTGTAAAGGTAAACAAATCACCTTGAGCTGAGACCAGGTCACTCGCGATGGATGTGTCATGAAACAGATACACATGGGTTTCAGAGGAAGACCGATCACAACACTCCCTGTGATCCTAAACAAAAACCTCACAACACTTGCACAAAGCATTAGTCTCATAACGGCAGGGGACCTTGAACATCTGAGAACCCTAGCAGAGGACCGGCAATATTGGAGACACCTCACACAGGAAATACTGGAAACAGCCAAGGCGACCCGATCTTTCGGTCGAGACGCGAAAGGCATCTAAGTCAAGTCAAGACATGGGTTACCAGGCGAGGCCTATAGATAGTTCGAAGATGACGTCACTCAGGTCTTTGTTATTGTTTTTTTTTTGCCATCCGCGTTTATGAGTAATGCTCACTGAACTGGATTAACCTGACTATAAACGTTCATGGATACACACAGTTTTGTGTGTTGGTCCGTTATAGTTCCGGATGGCAATGTTATGAGCTTCTTAGCCAAGCGCATACTATCTATACCGATTTTCATAAAATAAATCTCACTGTCACAGTAAAGGTTGTTCACAATTATCTTATTAAATTTTATTTTATTAAGAACTGAATTCATCTCACTCCAGTTATATTTCGGTAGGCTTAGATATATTAGATCGTCTTTCCTTTTATAGCCTTCCCTCGAATTAATTTCTAATTAGTGAATACTTTTCGTTCTACATTCTGTCACGTAGCCATTTATTATAAAAGCTGATAGGTCTAACACTCTACACTCACTTTCTCTCCACAATCTATGCCGGACGGCCAGTCGCTCTATTCCTATATATATACTGGAAGATTTTTATCTTTTGGGACTTTGTAGATATTATATCTACACCATTAAGACGCCGGAGCTTTTAACTTTGATTGTATAATCTTCAAGGATCAAACCCAAGCCCGCTGTCAAAGGACTACACAATAACTTCTTACCAATTGCCTGGAAGTGGAATTTTACGAGTCCAATCCTGTTATCAGAGGAATAGATCATCCAAGCCCATCAACTGCCTGGAAACGTAAACTTATGAACCTGACATATTATCATAATTTTACGTAAAATATTCATATCTCTATTTGTAACTGCCACGATCACTGTTTATCTCTTTTAATTAAATTTCATCATTATTTTTATTTCATTGTAAACAAATCGTTAATTGTTTTTCATTTATAGTAACTAGTAAATTCTGGGGCCTCATTCTACATAGATCTTTATGCATAGTCGAGTAGCTCTTTACTCACATGAGACCATGACATTTTGGAGGGGACACATATAAAGAATTGAATTTATTTAGTTACTTATATCATTTCATCTAACCTTAAAGTTTAAATTGTAAAACTCTTAATTGCCCCACTTGATCATATTTTAATTGAACTCCCTATTTACAGGATTAATTTTTTTTTCTTTTTCATTTCTTCATTTAAATGGAATAGCAATTTATCCATTCATTCTTTCATTCAAATTGAATAGCATTTTATTGATTCATTCCTTCATTCATTTATTCATTTATAAATTATTCATTCATTCATTGTTCATTCATTTATTTATTCATTCATTCATTCATCCATTCATTCGTTTATTCACTCATTTATCCAATCATTCATACATTAATTCCTCCCTTCATTCTTTCATTCATACATTATCCATTCATTCATTCATCTATTCACTCAGTTTTTCATTCATTCATTCATTCCTTGTCCACTTTGTTATTATATCACTCATTTCATTTCGTTGTTTGCCTCATTCATGAATTGTTTTCAATATGTTTACATTCCATAACGATTCATTCACCTATCATCCAATCACTCAGTGTTGTGAAAACATTTTGTAACTATTGTAAATCTTACGATATTTTATTGTTTTGTATTTCAGACATCACTGTTAAACACTCTTCAATGCCTAATTACAATTGTTGAACAACCATTGAACAAGAGAGAGGTCCCAGCCACGAACTGAGTTGGTAAATATATCCTTCATTATTCTCTTTTACATGAGTTGGGCATCACATAGTAACTATAGACATCGTGATTTGTTTTGCATAGTCATTTGTTTTAAATGCATTTTTGGCATATTACTGTTACCGAAAACCACTTATATATTATGTTCTGAAAAGTGAGTCTTTAAAAACTAAATAATAATAAAAGGAGTCTACTAGCCGTCGTGTTATATTTAGTGATAGATAACTTGGGATTATTTTGGCATCCTATTATTGTTATCACACTCTAGTATATTAGCGTCATTGCGAATAATTGTACACAAACTAACGACGAGTCACACACATTGGTGATACATTTTTCGTAGTAACATAGTTTAGAGTGCACGCGATTGACACATTGTTATTGACACAAGTCATAATAACTCCGCATTGTATTGACACATTGCTTTATAAGATATAACGATAAAAGGCATCAAATTCAACATACATAATAAGTTGAAATAAGAGAGAGAGATTTCTAAAAATAGAACAGTTCATTCCAGTAAGTGTAAATAAATAAAACAGTCAGTAACAGTATCCTGTCAATATAATATATATAAAATATCGTAACTAATTTATTGCAACATGGAAGCGTATAAAAGATACTTAAGTCTCGCAAAGGACTTAGAAATACCCCAGGAAAGAATATTTTCAAGGTGCGAAGAGAAAGTAAAAGAAGAAAAAGAACATGAAGAAAGAATTCGTAGAGAAGAAAATGAAGAAAGAATTCGTAAAGAAGAAAAAGAACACGAAGAAAGAATTCGTAGAGAAGAAAATGAAGAAAGAATTCGTAGAGAAGAAAATGAAGAAAGAATACGTAGAGAAGAACGAGAAGAAAGAGTCCAAGAAAGGGAACTAAAAAGACAAATAGCTTTAGCAGAAGAAGAAACCAAAAGGACCCAAATGATGCTGGAAATTGAAAAAACAAAAACCGGTCATGAAAGAAAACATAATAATAGTGATGAATTTTTCGTGAAACTTCCACGCATGCCAACATACGATGAACGCTCAGACTGCCTAGAATCCTTCTTACACCGATTCGAAGTTCAGGCTAAAGGTTATCGTTGGCCAGAAAGCAAATGGGCCACAGCCTTGATTAACTGCTTATCTGGAGAACCGCTAAAAGTTTTCTATACCTTAACAACTGAAGATGCAGATGACTATGGAAAAATTAAAGACGCTCTACTAAAAAGATTTAGATTAACGGAAGATGGTTACCAGGAAAGGTTTCACACTGCAAAACCGGAAAGTGGAGAAGACTTTAATACATTCGTGAACCGAATTACTCAATTTCTAAATCGGTGGCTTGAGTTGGCAAACGTAGAACAAGACGACTTTGCAGGCCTTTACTATCTCACGCTGAAGAATCGAATCTATCAAGCTTGCAACCCAGATTTAGTCGCATTCTTTAAAGAGAGAAAGCCAGAAAACTTGGACAAATTAAAAATCTACGCAGAAAACTTTAACAGCGCACATCCATTGACACCCCTTAGCAGAACATTGAAGGAACCATACTACGCTGCTGCTGCTCAGAGTCCAGGTACACCTAAAGTTCATTACTCAAATAGAACGAGCCGATCAATCACTCGGAACACGCAAGTGAAACAGGATGACCATAGTAACAAACCATGGAACAAACAGTTCAATAGAGACCATAGCTGACCCTATCAAAACAAAACAAGAAATAGCACTGACAATAATACTGAGTATAAGAAAACCAACAAACCTATAATTAAATGTCAATATTGTGGAATGAAAGGCCACACAGCAGACAAATGTTACAAAATCGTGGGATATCCAAAAGAAACTGCAAATGCATCACTCCAAACAAGTGTAAATAATCAGACACGAGTAATGTCAGGAGAAAATATAAATGTGTATTGCGTGAAAGGTATGTCACTTTTAACACAAACTCACAAATCAGGATCGCTATTTTTTTGTGAAGGCAAAGCTAATGGAACTGATTGCAAAATATTGAGAGACACAGGATGCAGTACAGTAGGAATAAAAGCATCTTTGATCAATGACGAAGACAAAACTGGAAAAACGGTACAATGCATCACATTCAGTGGCACAGTCGAAACCTTTGAAACAGCTAATGTGTACATAGAAACCCCATACTATACAGGAATAGTGGAATGCTGTATACTTCCCAACCCCGTCGCTGATGTTATTGTTGGCAATATAAAAGGTCTTAAAGACAACCCAGCAGATGTAAAAGAATGGTCATTAACCCAAGAAACAGCTTGTCTAGCAGAAACAAGAAAGATGACTAAGACAACAGAGAAGCCAATGACTATTTCTCTAGAACCACAACAATTTGACAGGAACACGTTCATTGAAGAACAGAAAAAGGACCCGACTTTAACATCATATTTCAATATCGCAAACAAAGGGACGAAATCAAAAGTTGAATACATCATTGAAAAAGATATTCTGTTCAGGTTACATAGGAAAAGAAACAAAATAGCTAAACAACTGGTCACGCCGAGTATTTACAGAAACAAAATCCTTGGAATAGCGCACGATTCAATAACTTCTGGACATCTTGGGAGCTCTTCCACATTGAAGAGAATATCCGAGAATTTCACATGGCCTGGAATTACTAAAGACGTCCGAGAATATGTGAAATCGTGTGACACATGCCAAAGAAGAGTCGCAAAAGGCAGAATACCGAGATTGCCATTAGAGACAACCCCAGTTATTGAAAAAGTTTTTCAAAAAGTTGCAATTGACATTATAGGCCCTTTAACAAAATCAGATAGAAACCATACACACATACTAACACTAGTCGATTACGCAACCAGGTGGCCAGAAGCGATAGCATTGAAATCAACTACATCGGATCACATAGCTGAAGCATTGATGACAATTTTTACTAGAATAGGCATACCAAATGAGATACTGTCGGACAATGGACCCCAATTTACATCACATATGATGCATGAAACCATGAAACTCATAGGAATCCAACACTCATTCACAACTCCCTACCACCCCCAAGCAAATGGTCTTTGTGAAAGATTTAATGGCACTCTAAAGAATATGTTAAGAAAAGTGTCAGCAGAAAAACCAGATGATTGGGACAGATACTTACCAGCAATCCTATTTGCATATAGAGAAATACCCCAAGAATCTACAGGCTACTCCCCATTTGAGTTGATGTATGGACGATCACCTCGCGGCCCGATCAATATAGTAGCCGACATTTGTAAAGGGAATGAGGAGGACAATAACGAAATTATGTTTGCTTACGAATATGTAAGAAACCTGAAAGACAGAATAGAGGACACGTGTAAGCTAGCACAGGAATCCGTCACTAAAAAAGCAGAGAAATACAAGGAATACTCTGATCGAAAAAGCAAGTCAAGAAAATTTGAGATTGGTGACAAAGTACTAATACTCTTACCCGATGACTCGAGTAAACTTCTAGCTACATGGAAAGGACCATTCAAAATAACAGCAGTAAAATCTAATGTTAATTACGAGATTAAAAGTAACAACACAACAAAGACATTCCATGCAAATATGCTAAAAAAGTATTTTGATAGAGACACAGTGTCGCAACCTATGTTTACTAATATCGAAGCTTCAAATGCAGGATTAGTCATACCGTTGGTCATGGGACACAGACACCCGAGACAGAAAAACAAACAAAAATCGCACAATTGCAACCACCTAAGACAAAAAAAGAAGTACGCAAAGTACTTGGGCTCCTAAATTTTTACAGGAAATACATTTACAACTTCGCGCACATCGCGACACCGCTAACAAATCTGACAAAGAATGGGTCACCGAACAAAATTGTTTGGACAGAAGCGTGTCAGAATAGCTTTAACCAATTAAAGGCATTACTCTGTTCAGAACCAATTCTTAAATTACCCGACATATCAAAAGAATTTGTTGTAAGAACTGACGCGTCTGATAAGGGCATCGCAGGTGTACTATTACAGGAACATGAGGGAACTCTAATGCCTTGCTTATATGCAAGCAGAAAATTATTGGACAGAGAATCACGATACTCTGTAATAGAGCGTGAAGGACTGGCCATCGTCTTTGCTTTAAAGACATTCAGCAGATATCTACTGCTAAAAGAGTTTGTGGTCGAAACGGACCATAAACCACTCACGTACATAAGAAATAACAAAATAATAATAGTAGAGTACTAAGGTGGAGTCTATTTTTGCAAAATTACACTTTCAGTATCTCTCACATACCAGGCTGTGAAAATATTCACGCCGACCTACTTTCTCGATTAGTATAAACACGTGAGAAGGGTATAACTTAACCTCCCATGCATACTGTTAGTTACCTCGCAAACTATGCCAAATCAGAACGCACAATTTCGATAATTTTATTTGTAAACATGATGACCCAACTTAATGTAACATTGAGTATTGTTTGGATATATATACCATACCCATTCATGATTTGGGAAATCTTCTCTTTATCTATCATTGTTATGAATTTTCACTCATTTATGATTAATAATTGAAATGTTAATATTTCATTTACATTTTCATTCATTTCATTTAGTAAATTACCTTCATATCATCGACTTAAATCATGCTTCATTGCCATCACTATTGTTTATCACAATGATTTGTAATCACATTGCCATCATGTTGTTCATCACAATGATTTGTAATCACAATCTTTCATTGTTATTGTCACCCATTCATATACCTACGTTAATATAAACATTTCCATGTCTAGTTAATAAATAATTTAATTGTAGCACAAATCATAACAATGGATTAATGCTAGAGTATCATGATAGTAAATTTACTTCCGTTTGTAAAATCTATCTTTCCCATAATGGTTAAAGAGTATATTTTAAACGTGGGTGGGGGGTGTCACAGTAAAGGTTGTTCACAATTATCTTATTAAATTTTATTTTATTAAGAACTGAATTCATCTCACTCCAGTTATATTTCGGTAGGCTTAGATAAACTTTACCTTCTAATATTAGATCGTCTTTCCTTTTATAGCCTTCCCTCGAATTAATTTCTAATTAGTGAATACTTTTCGTTCTACATTCTGTCACGTAGCCATTTATTATAAAAGCTGATAGGTCTAATATTCTACACTCACTTTCTCTCCACAATCTATGCCGGACGGCCAGTCGCTCTATTCCTATATATATATACTGGAAGATTTTTATCTTTTGGGACTTTGTAGATATTATATCTACACCATTAAGACGCCGGAGCTTTTAACTTTGATTGTATAATCTTCAAGGATCAAACCCAAGCCCGCTGTCAAAGGACTACACAATAACT
>NW_027622147.1:12500-14128 GCF_034508935.2 Berghia stephanieae
AAGAACTAATAAGAACTATTGTTCGATCTGACCTATAATCTGTTGATTCCAAAATTGAATCAAATGTGTGTTAACAAATAAAACAAAAAAAATCAATGTAATTGAAAAATAAAAGAGGAAAATATTTTTTTAAAATGTCATGTAAATGTAAATATGTAAATCAAAATTGTATCACTTCCAATTTTTTTTAAAATTATCACTCTCAGTTCGGTTTCCATTTGTTGCAGCGGGTACTCGTTACCCGCCCCTTTTACCCGAGTACCCGGTTTAACTTTATTTCCCGCGGGTACCCGGTACCCGCCCAGCCCTAGTTGTCATTGCGCCGACAAACCAATGACACCACACTCAGTCCAAAAACAACGAGGGCGTCATTAACATCATCATCATCATCATTCATTATAGACAGAGAGCATTTATTTGACCAACAAGAAATAGATACATACACTTGATATCCATGATTAAGCGGTTTTAAATTTGATGTCGTGATCAAGTCGAATTCCACAGATAGTTTTATAACGATTGGGATCCGTGTCTTCCAAACTGCAGGAAGTTATTTCTTTAAAATCGAATCTTATTCAACGGATCTTCGGCTATTTTGTTTGTATTTTAAATGTTCTGTTTTTGAAATATGATGATGATGATGATGAGATGATAATAATGATAATAAAATAATGATAAAATAATAATCTTAAGAATAATAAAATGATAATAATAATAATAATATTAAATAATAATAATAATAATAATAATAATAATAATAATAATAAAATAATAATAATAATGAGTAATAATAACAATAATATTGATAATAATATTGATAAAAAAAATAAATAATAATAATAATAATAATAATATAATAATAATAATAATAATAATAATAATATAATAATAAAATAGTTTAAAAATAATAACAAAAATAATAATAATAAAATAATAATAATAATAAAATAATAATAATAAAATAATAAAATGATGAAATAATAATAATAAAATAATAATAATAATAAAATAATAAAATAATAATAATAATAATAAAATAATAATAATAATAATAATAATAATAATAAATAATGAAATAATAATAAAAATAATAATAAATAATAATAATAATAATAAAAATAATAATAGTAAAATAAGATTTATTATTGATTATTATTATTATTATTATTATTATCATCATCATCATCATCATCACATCATCATCATCATCATCATCATCATCATCATTATATTTTATTTTATCCTTATAATTAGTTTTTTATCATTTTAAAATTTACTAATAACAAAAACAAATATTACCTACCATTACCATCATTATTGATTTTCTTGTCATCATTATTTCATCAACATCATCTTTACCACATCAACATCATCATAATTACATCATCATCATCATCCATCATCATCATCATCATCATCATCATCATCATCATCATCATCAACACCCCTCTCCTATTCCTTTTTTTCCACTATCTTTTATTCATCATAGCATAAAACCAAAACGAATAATACAAGAATGCTACAACAACCAGTGTGGAAAATTACTTGAAACCTTGGCAAACAAACGTAACCCGTATATAAAGTACCAGATTTTTTAAAAAACCGTCAGTAATTATCGGCAACTTTTT
>NW_027622148.1:0-14115 GCF_034508935.2 Berghia stephanieae
CATCCGAACCCTAAGGCTTAAATTTTACCAACCCCAAATACCCTCCTTTTTTCAGACTTGTATAAATTGGAAGTTTTGGGGCCAGGTATCGCCAGGCATGCGAAACAAACAGGGGGACATATTTTGCATTGCGGCCAGGCTTATTTATAATACAGACTACGAACAACCCCAATATTGAGTATTCCCCAGGTACCCCGAATCTATGGCCCCCGGTCAGTCATGAAGCGCTAGAATTGCTGAGGTCAAGCAAGCATTGCATCAACACCGAATGCCGCTTCCAATGATTTTCCGAAGAAGTTTTTTTTCCCTTCGAGCCTTGCACTGATTTTTACTGGGTTTTCAACCTTTCTTTGGATTCACCCAAAAACCCTAAACCCTTTTAAAGGATGTCGATTAACCCTAAACCCAACCCTAAACCCTTAAAAAGGATTTCTTGATCATAAGGGCTTTCGTGTCCAAGGGGGCTTCGGAAACCGACTCCACACCCACCACCCAAAGTGCTAGGCCAGTATTTGGGTTTTATTGGGTTTTATAGGTTTTTAGGTTTTGGGGTGTAGGTTTAGGGTTTTAGGGTTTCGGCTTGGGTTTTAGGGTTATTGGTTTTTAAGGGTTTAGGTTTAGGGTTTAGGTTTAGGGCTTGGGGTTTTGGGTTTTGGGTTTATAGGTTTGGTTAAGGTTTAGGGAAAGGGTTCGGGTTTAGGGTTAGGTTTTAGGGCTTAGGTTATGGGTTTTAAATGGTTTAGGGTTTAGGGTTTAGTCTTAGGGTTTTATTGGTTTTATAGGGTTTGGGTTTGGGCTTAGGGTTATTGGTTTATAGGGTTCAGGTTGAGGTTTCAGGGTTTAGGGGTTTCGGGGTTTTTTGGGGCTGGGGGGTTTAGCGTTTCGGGTTTTGGGGTTCAGGGTTTAGGCCCCAAACAGACTGCCTTCGTACGCCCCGAAGCACTTCACATTTTTGGCCGCTGAGTCCTTAAACCCCAAAAACCAAGGAGCGAACCGCGCTTGAAGGCAAAGCAGAGAACTGCGCTTGACGGTCTTTAAGCAGAGAACTGCCTTGACGGCTTTTTAAAAGCGCCTGAAACCCCAAACCCAAAAGCCCCAAAGAGCCTCGATAAACCCGAAAGTCATTCACAAACCCTTGGCCTTACCGTTCAATACTTGCCCCTACGTACCCTGACCAGCCTGCCGTCGCCAGTTTTTACCTCCCGCCCCCCTCCACTTTTGCTGCTGCAATTGAGGCATTAGGTTGGGGAAAACCGGAAAAGGGGTTTTTAGGGCTAATCCTGAGGTCTAGGCACCTCCCACTTAGGGCTTTGAGTAGGGTTCTTTGGGTCACCACGGCTTCTGAGACTTGCAACAGGTTTGACATTCAAGGCCCCCGGACACCAAGAAATCGGTTTCGGGTATTTAGTACTTTGATTTCGGGGTTGGTGCAAATGATACTATGTTTTAAAAACTGAACAAGAGCCCTGAAATTTATTGGAAATTCCGGCCGTGTTGTAATCAGGAACCCCCAAAAGGCATAAGCAAACGTTTAAGCCCCGTATTTGATACTTTGTTGGCACCTCATCCCCTCACCACGCTTGGCTTCGCGGCGCCGAACCGGACGATAATGCCCTACCCGAAAGGCGAAATGAAGGGTCTATTTTGGAGGACAAGATAAAGGGGACCTATAAGGAAGGCTGTAACACCTTCTTGGGGATTGTCAAAAATAACTAAAACATTATGCATCTACTATCGTCTCCCTCTCTTCTCCTCTCTCTCTAATGGATATATGAATAAATACAATTTAAAATACTACATTATCAACATTCCTTATATATAGGTTAGCTTGTTTATAAGGCCGCTCCGAAGCTTTCAGGTTGAGTTGGAGGGGTAGGGGATTTTGGGAGCACAGGAGTGGATCTTTAGGATTCAGGCGCCGGGACTGGATCACGAATGGGTACTACGTAGCCGATCAATCGAAGATGAAGGAACAAGAGTCGGATTTCTTAGTCTTCACACACAAAGCCCGAACTGGGTAGATTCAGCAACTCCCAGAACCTGCAAAAAACCGGGCAATGGCAGCTTCGGGGAAAAAAAAACCATCCTCATCTACATACATGCAAGCATTTGTACGTTTACTTCTACTGTGCAGCAAGTTTGGGCACCTCTTCGTTCTGCAAGGAATGCATAGTTCTCGCTTTTATGGTGCTATCCTTCTGCGCGTGTTTTGAAAGCAACCGACATTAACTGTTGCGGTACCCCAAACCCTAAACAAATAAGCCCTTATGTTAGGGCTACCTGAAGTGGCTTTCGTTTCCGAAGGGTCCGTTCGTTTTAAAAAAACCCAAGGGCTTTGGGGTTTAAGGACTTTGAGTTCGGTTTAAGAGCCAAAATCCCGGCATTTTCAGGTTCAGGGTTTTTCTTTCAAGCTTTCAGGCTCAAGGCTAAGATTTGACCGTCCAAGAAAACCCTTGTACGGGGGGTGGCTATTTCTAAGCTAGGGCCGTTTGAGGGCCCTTGATTCGAAGAGCCGCTCCCTTGGACCGCAGTGGGAAAAATTCTACATACGGAAAAAAGACAAGTCATAAGGCTTCAGGGACGAACACAACTTCCACAATGCAGCAACTATTAACAACGCATATTTTCACCGGCAACTATGCAAAGGAGCCCTTCATCGGGCGACATAGAAATAGGATAGAAAGAATTTTGCAAGAAGCATAGCACACAACAGGAATAAAAAAAACCCACACCCTAAACCCAAATAGTGAGGTAGTGGAAATGGCAGACGCCCCGGCAGGCCCCCAGGTTACCCCAAACCCAGAACGGGCTTTGGGTTTAGAGTTTCGGGTTTAGGGTTTTTTGAGTTTCGGGTTTAGGGTTTTGGGTTTTCGGGTTTTAGGGTTTGGGGTTTTTCGGGCTTAGGTTAAGAAAGTTGGGTTAAAAAGTTTAGGGCCCTAAAAAGACCGAAAAAACAATAAATCAAAGCACCAACACCCTTGTGCCTTACCCACGGCTCAGAAAATCCCTTTGTCAGTGCCTCCTCTCTGCGAAAATGGGAAAAAAGGCGTCGCTGCGCTCCACCTTTGTTTGGAGGTTGACGATTAAGGGCTTGGGTTCAGAGTTTCAGGGTTTTCATGTTTCAGGCATACAAGTCGTCATTGGGCAAAAACCCTAAGCGTTACTCCCCTACCCCTGAAACCTCATAATCCTTTGCAATCGGCCTTTGAAGTAACCAGGGAGAAAAAAGTAAACTTTGATTTCATAATGGTTCCTTTAAGGACAGGTCCCAAAAAAGTATTAAAGTCTGTTGATGGACAAAATCCTGCAGCCTTAAAATAACCTAAACTATGGGACTATAGTACTTACTTATTTGGTCATGCAGGATTTTGTCCCAGCATATGGTACTCCAAAGCCCGGATGGATCCACGAAGTTGGGCTTGGGGCTTAACCCTAAACCCTAAACCCAAACCCAACCCCTATTGGGCTTGGAGGGCTTTTCACAAATTTGGGGGTCCTCGTCCCTTTGGGCCCCAGCTCTTTCAGCCTTTCTTCGGCCGCAAAACTTTAAGAATGGCCACATTTGGAGGCATCGAACCTGAGTGTTCGGGAGGGTTTAATGGGTTTAGGGTTTTGGGTTTTGGGGTTTTGGGGTTTTTGGCGTAAGGGATCGAGCGACTCCTCCTTCGGCTTGGCTTTAGGGTTCATTCTTCTCCCCAAAGTCTGCTTATCACTTCAGGCTTCACCCAAAACCCTAAACCCAAACCCCCTTTCAGGCTAAAGTTTTGATATCCATCCAACACTTGTACACACATCCGTTTCGGTCACTACAAGCCCCGAATACAATGTTCGGCAGCTTTTCTACTGAAACTAAGCCCATACCCCTTAATTCACCCAAAACCTTGGATCACTAGGTTACGCAAAGTTAAGGCTTTGCACACTGACTTTCAACATGCAGAGGAGGATCTTTGGCGCTTTAGGGATTGAAGGTGCAAAAACTCAAGATTTTCAAGGTTTTAGGGTTTAGGGCAGCCCCTACATCCAAGGCCCACCAGCTCGAAATCAATGGGTTTCCACAACCCGATCGCCCACAATCCCCCCCCAAACAGATCAAATGAAACTCAAATGTCCTTTGGCCCCCGCCCTATAAACTGACTCTAGAACCGGAGATTTTGCCCAAAAGTAAACAAACTATGACATCTTACATTTATATATAAAAAAAAATACTAATCTATATAGTATTAAATAATAAAATAAATATATGTGCTTTACCTCTCCCATCTCTCCCCTCCCCTCTCTCTCCTCCTCGCTCTCTCCATCTCTCTCGCTCGTCTCTATCACCGAAATCACCGAACCCTTAAAACCCAAAAGCCCGCCACCTTCCCCCCCAGAGGTCCGCAAACCCTCAATCCGAAAAACCGAAGCCCCCGAAACCCCGACCCAAGGCCTTAAAGTAGTTCCGTTTTTGGGGTTCATAATAGAATCCATAAGGCAAATCCCAAAAGGAACTACTATGGGGCCTATGGGATTGTTGAATTCGCCACCCAGAAATCTTCGGACCTTCGCCGCAGGAAGCATTAGCGGGCGCGTTAGGGCTTGAAGCTTGGGCCGATAGGGTTTAAGGCCTTAAAAATTAGAAATAGGTTTTGGGGCCCTTAAACTATAATTAAACAAGGAACCTCTAAAAAGCATAGGTAAATTACAGTTTCAGTTAGGTTTCTTGCAGTCGACGGCTACCCAAACTTCCCCCGGAGCGGCCTGCACAACCCGGGTTGTTGCAGATCAATGGTCACCCCGCGTAACCCAATCGACGGAGCCGGGAAGCACCGTTGGCTGAGGCGTTTGCCAGCGACCAGTCCGAACCCTGAATCCTCGCCGCAGGTCAAGTGATCGAAGCAATCGGGAAGGGTCATTTAAAGGCAACGAAGGTGGGATTTGGATATAGGGCTTCTATAAGGTCCTGTAACGGAAACTAACCCACCTAAACTGCCCCAGATCATGGGCGGAGAAAGGGCAATGGTAAAGACGTGCTGACGCGTGTTGCACAAGACCCCCAACGCCCCAGGGGACTACCACAGCAACAGGCAACGCGCGTTAGCCTACGAATCAGCCGACATTTTCTTTGGTGTAACAGGACCTTCAATACAAGCTCGACAAAATGTAAAATAATTCGATAAGTGGGGAACATGCTGCGACTTGCCTTTTTTCATTCCTCGGTTGTAACAATCTCTTCCCCGGACTGTGGTAATGGTTTTCCCATCTTGGGTTTCCACTGATGACTTCAAATGTTCCGGGCTCAGGATACCGTAAGGAGGGAGGCAGCAGCAGCACAGCAAACAACAACAAAACAACAACAACAACAACAACAAACAACAACGACACCAGGAACACAAGTAAAACAACAAACAACAACTACAAGAAACCAAGCAATCATAAAGAAAGGCCGACACAGAAACAAATAGGAATTACTAAAACTGAAAAACTCATCATTTAGAAACCACATCAACAAACAATCATTTGTCATTACCAAAATTATAAGGAATAAAGAAGGAGATAGGGCGCAGTAACTCAAAGACACAACACAACACACAAATCCAACGTGCGTCTTCGGCTGACCCTAAATCCAAACCCAGCAATCATGACACGACCTTGGGGGGGCGGGGAAAGCGAGTCTAAAAATGAGGATTCCGATTCGGAACGTTCCTAATGAATCGGTCAGGGCTTCGGGTTCGTGGGGAGATTTTATTGTCGGGCTCGGGCTGACAACTGATAGCTTCTTCTCTCGCCTCTGGCTGGCCCCCGTTGGTGCCAAGGGAACCCTC
The DNA here is from genome assembly GCF_034508935.2 of Berghia stephanieae. NCBI lineage: Eukaryota > Metazoa > Mollusca > Gastropoda > Nudibranchia > Aeolidiidae > Berghia > Berghia stephanieae. Next base: position 5,802 of record NW_027622148.1, read on the forward strand.
TTTTGGGCGACGCAACCACGGAGACAAAGTTTGGGCCTTCGGCTTGGAATGGGCGAGCAATGTACTCATCATTCCGTGGGACTTGACTTTAACACGTGAAACCTTGTTCCACGCATCACTCGAGTTTAACCCAAAGCCCATATTACCCTCAACACATGCTCCCAACTTCGCTCTAACCTCCTATACACCTTAATCACCTGTCTCATACGCCACCCAAGCAACGTCCGGATCATGGTTAACGCCGCGGCTTACACTGCAGAGCGCCTCGCAACTACTTTAGGGGCCCCTTAAAAATTAAATAGGGTTTGGGATATTTCTTAGTTATAAAAAGGAACCCCCAAAATAGTTGGTAATTATTAAGGCCCCTAATTACGAGGTTGGGCGTTGCGATCAAGCCCTGCTGACGGCGACCCTCCCACGGCAGCGCAAACAGCCCCGTCAGGATCACGGAAGGACAAGTTTTTCAACGTTACGACCAAAGATTTCAAAATCTGAGTACCCGGGCCCACCCTAACCATCCTCTTCCGTAAACCCCCTAAGCCCTAAACCTAAAACCCAAACCAATCCTGGGCAGGGGCACGCGAGGCGGTGGGGCGGGCCTGGACGTGGGACCACCGCGAGGTGAGGGCCTGCAGCAATCAAAACCCCCCCTGAACCCTACCCCCTTAAAGGAAACTTCAGGGGGGGGCTTCTTAAGGGTTATGACCTTTTAATAAGTCCCACTTTAAAAAATAGGGTGGGGAGTTTGCGCTTTTTGTAAGTTAACTTCCTGGCCGGTGTCCTTTCATGGTGGAAGATTTTTGACTCCACTCTGGAAGGTTCCAAATTGCAGTGCACTTGGCACTTTTTTTCTGCGTTCTGCCTCCTGGAACGACAGCTTTGCCCGTCATCGGACGAATTTTGCACCCTTACTTCTATTTCCATGGCTCGTTGGCCATCGTTGGCTTTTGAGTTGGGCCACACCCTGCTACTGTTCTGCATTGGCCGCGATAAGGCTCTATAGGCCTCTAAAGGCTTCTATAATTTTAATAGACCTTCTATAAAGCTCCATAACGGTAACTACCTATCGAAAATTCCTAAACCTACGGGATGACAAAATCCTGCATTACCCTTAATAAAGGAAGAGGCTCCTTAAGGTAATGCAGGATTTCTATCACAACAATAAACTCCAAATAGCCCCGTGGGTTTAATTATGACTTCAGACCCTAAAGTAGGACTGTTTGTTTGCTTAGGTACATTCTAGGGGGCCAAAACCCACTCTGACCCCCAAACTTCAACCCTAAGCCCTGAGGCCCTAATCCTAAGATCCTAAACACCGGTGTAAGACCCTCCAAGGCCCTAAACCCTTAAACCAAAGCCCCCAAAGGCAGACCGACCCAACGTCCGGTAACGTCTCAAACTCAACCGGTTTCAAGGAAACAGTTTAGGGTTTTAGGTTTAGGGTCTAGCCTTAGGGGTTCAGGTTTAGGGTTGGGCTAGGGTTTGGGTCTAGGTTAGGGTCTAGGGTTAGGGTTTAGGGTCTAGGGTGTAGGATTAGGGTTTAGGGTTTAGGGAACCGAAACCAGCATAGTTTGACTTTCTCTAGCTTCTTACCCCAACCCCCTAAAGAACATAGAATTTCTAAGGGGCCCTACAGAAAAAAACAAAAAAAAGGTTTTTGGGCAGTTCAAGTTTTGGGGTTTTGGTCACAAGCCGGGGATGCTCACGGGACTTTCGTTTTGAACAAATACTGCTCCACGATACATAATTTGAGGCCTTATAATTTACCTATGCTGTTTTTGGGGCTACTTATTAAACAACTAATAAAAGTATACCCCCCAAAACCCTTCAATTATTAGGGGCCCCTACATTACCAAAGAAACAGGGCCACCTTCTAAATTCTTGCGACCCTACACCGGGAACCGTAAACCCGAGGCCCAAACCCAAACCCAACATTCGGGTTTAGGGTTTAGGGTTCCTACATCCTAGATCGAGGCCCCTCCCTCACCCCCCTAAACCCCCTTATCCTAAACCCTAAACCTCCTATCCTAAACCCCTAAGCCCTAAACCCTAAAGCTCCATGGCCTAAACTTCTAGAACCCCCGGCTTAAACCCAAACCCCTAAACCCTAACCCAAACCTATCCACCTCCTAGGTTGTCGCAGGCTTCCGAAGATTCGGCCTCCACGCCAGCTCCCTGGCAACAGCCCTCGTCGACAGGTCCTTTTTTTTTCGGTGCTTTTTAGTTTAGGGCTTAGGGCCTGAGGGCTTGGCTTTTAAGAATTACAGTTGGGCTCTATGAATGGTCTTGAGGTGTTTCCTCTTTGGAAGGCGCTTCAAAAGAAGGTGGGCACTTTGGATACCCATTAGGGTTGTTTCTAACAGCTGCGGTCTATTCGGCTTAGAGTTTAGGGGGTTTCGCATGTCATCAGCGCGGTTCCCTATGCACTGCCATACATCCGTTACTTCTAAACGCTGCTGCAAGTAGGAATTTCGGTTTTCAGGTTCAGAGGTACAGCAATAGATCCGGTGGAGCTCTGGCCCCTCAAAACAAAACCCGGCCACCAACGTCAACGCAGGAATGCGTAGGACTAAATATTTAAAACCCAGCCCCAAACCCCAAACTCGAAACCCTAAACCCTAAACCCTAGACCCGAAACCCCGAACCCACTGCAAACCCCAACCCCTAAACCCAAACCCCCAAAAAAACCCTAAACCCTACAGAAAAACTATGAAAATGAACTGGGTGAGTTTAGGGCTTAAGGGGTCTGGGTTCAGGGTTTGGAGTCTCTAGAGCTCCACACCCCCCCTAAATCCTACAACTCTTTCAAAAAAACTGAGGGTTATAGGGTTTTACTTCGGGGCTTTGGGAAATTTAGTTGGTCTTAAGGGGCTTGAAAGTTGTAAGCAGCACACCATGGCTTGATACAACACTTAAAGGCCGCAGCGCGCCTTCTGCTTTTGATTTGCCGATTACCGCCTCTGCTGAGGTCTTGCGCACTTCCTCCCGACGCAAAGCGAAATGCCCGAAGGTGGGGAGCGCATGCTGAAGCAAGTGTTTTTTCGTTTGATAAGTCCAGTATCAGGGAAAAGCTCGCAAAGCTTAGAACAACAGAGGGCAGCGAAGAGCACCATGCTACCTCTACTGACATCGGCTAATTTTGCGGGGCTCAAGGCGACTAAGGGCCCTAAACCCTAAACCCTAATGGCCCCTTTTCCCCTCCCTGATTTCTCCACAGCGCCCGAGCCGAATCCGTGACTTTAAAACTTTAGGGTTCCGGGTTCGAAGCATGGAATCTCTTTGGAGGATTTTAGGGGTTTAGGGTTTAAAAAACCCAAACCCAAAACCCAAAACCCCAAAACCTAAACCCTAAACCCATTCTCTTTGGAGGATTTAGTTGAGGACCGAACGCAAAAACCTTTGCAGATGCAGGTTCAGGGAGGGGAAAAAAGATGGTGGGTGAACGTTCAGGTTTAGGATTAAATCCATTGCAATGGCTTCAGATCAGGCGTTCAATGCCACACAAAACCTTGACCCCTGCCCCAAACCTGAACCCGAGGGGACCCCTAAAACCCCCTTTTTTTGGCCTTCACCCTCACACCTTGCTCCCTGTACAACCATCCACCAAAACCAAAATGAAGCATCGAGCGCTCTGCTTCAGGGCCCCTTCTTGGCGAAACCACAACCGCCCCCTGAAAGCTAAACCTTTTAGGGTTTTAGGGTTTAGGTTAAACCCAAACAAGCCCAAAAAGCCGGGAAAGGGAACCCGTTTGGGAATACCCCACTTTGAGGACGAAAAGGCCAATCTTGCAGGATTCGGGCTCGGGGATTTCTTCGAGTTGGGGTTTTCGGGTGGCAGGGGGAACACATTGAGATATAATCCTGCTTACTTAAGGACCCTAGGCTTTTTGGACTAGGTCTATTCCTTATTTGGGTAAAGCAGGCTTTATAGCTCAACCTAAGTCTTCCCCAATACCGCTGGTTTAGGTTTAGGTTCAAGGTTAAGGTTTAGGTTGGGAAAAGGCTCTGGCTCTAAGGCTTATGACAGGGTTCGGTCTCAGGTTTTTCGTCGTTAGGGTGCAAGGGGGGTTGGCAGCCTCTAAAAACCTTAAAAACCAGAAATCCCCCGACCCCAAACAGCAACAAATCGCAACTACATTTTCCCAATTTGGGGGTTCCCAAACCCTGACCCCTAAACCCTAACCCCAAATTTGGGGGGTAAAGTTCTACTGGGGCCCCGAAGGCCCCTTCAAAAGGTTCGAAGGGCGCGCGCGCCTGCTTCATGGTCACCCCACTTCCTGGAAGCTGGAGGAAAACAAGGCTTAGGGGTTTGCAGGGTGTATTCAAACTGTGGGTTTTTCATGCTTTTTTTGGTTTGGGGCTTGGGGTTGGGATGTCCTCCCTCTCAGTTGTCTTGCTAAACAAACAAGCTGATGGCCCAACAGGGCCAAGACTCAGCACAAAGGCGCAAGAAGCTGGAAATTCCCCTGAATCCTTGATCCCAACTCGCAGGCTTTAATCTTTAAAAGGCAAACCCAAAGGCCAAGTATAGTATTAAAATCTTTGGGGGCCCAAAACCTACAACGAGCTACCATATTCACACTTGGACCCTTTGGGGAATCATTTTTTTCGCCTGAACTCTCTAAGACTTTTGGGTTTAAGGCTCAGGCTGTTCGGTGAAAAGGCTCAGGTCTTCCCTAGGGCGAACACCCAAAAAAAAAATTAGGGTTTAAGGGTTTAGGGTTCAGGGTCGGGTTTAGGGTTTAGGGTTTAGGGTTAGGGTTCAGGGGTTTTGGGTTTTAGGTTTAGGGTTTTAGGGTTCAGGTTTCAGGGTTTAGGGTTTAGGGTTTAGGGTTCAGGGTTAGGGGTTTTGGGTTTAGGGTCCTGATGGAACCGTAAAAACCCCTATACAACAAAGGCAAGAAAAGCCCTACTCTACACCCAACATAAAACCTTAGGCCGAGCAAACAACAACCAAACTCACCCAAGTGTTTCCCGGGTCCATGAATAACTGAAATAGGGTTTGGGGGAAGAGTATGCCATAATTGTGATAAGGAACCCCCAAAACCTTGTTCTAATTATAAGGCCCCCCACATTACACACCCCAATCACGAAACCCGCGCTTGCTCCCTTCCCCCATCGTTTTCGAAGTAGAAGATTCGCGCATCCGCACTTCCTATACCTTAACCCCGAGGCTGTTCTGCCCCTGATCATATACTAGAAAGCAAAGCTTTCGTCACATCTTAGATCGGAAGAGTTGGATTTTTCCCGCAGTCCTTTTTTCCGCGCTCTTGCCTGCCCCTTGGATTGGGACTTGGCCGCTGGAAACATCGTAACCTCGGATTTGCACTGCGGATTTTAGTTCAGATTACCCATAGGCCCCTAAAGTAGTTCCTTTTGGGGGTTTTTAAAAAATCTAGCATCCAAAGGCAATCCCAAAAAGGAACTACTATGGGCCTTGGGAGATGGTTAGGATTTAAAAAGTTGGGTTCATTGACTGCTGGACAAACTCTCGGACCTTGCGCCCTGGCGTCTGCGTAATGCTTGTCTTGTCACTTGTGATTCCCTCCCAGGCTCTTCCTGGTGACCTCGGAAGTCCGATATCTTTGCCGGTTCTGCTTCAAACGATGTGAAAGCTCGCAAAAGATTTAGGACATTCAGCAGATGCCTAAGCCCGTAAGCCGCCAGGAAACTTCAATGCACATGCTGGGTTACTTTTTACCAGCACCCCGTTCCAAAGCCGCAACCTGCGCCGTCCAGTATTTATTCGAAGACAGCAGCGAAAGCAAGCGCCATCACTCTGGCGATCTACAGTTTCGAGCATTGTAATGACCAACTTTTAATGCACAATGCCACTTACCCATCATGCCTCAACTTCTTCCACAAAGATAAATCCCCAAGGCGGCGCGATTCTTACGCTTATCGTTTTTCAAGCGTTTTGAGCATTGGGGTCACAAATTGCCTATCCCGCAACAGTCCATATCCATTCAATGCACCTTTACTTCATCATATCCGGCAAGACTCATGCCACGGGCATATCGCCTTATGGCATCTTCAACTGTTAAACATCCCTGCTCGATCACGATTCCTCTTCGTATTCTTCAGCAAACGCCGGATCTACACCTTGCTGGCTGCAGAGCGTTCCAGACGTCAGAGACCGAGGGAGGGCGAATTAACGACGTTGCGCTGGGAACGTCAATACCTCTTGGGGGTCTTTCGAGATTGGGGCAGGCTTTAGGCTTTTAGCTCGGCTATGTCTGGGGGTTAGGGTTTCCAGTTTTTAGGGTATGGAGCTTGAAGCGGGGTTTTGGGATTTGGGGCTTTCTCTTCCAGTTTGGACGCAGGGCATTGGAGGTTTAGGTTCCGGATTCTGAGGTTCGAAATGGTTTCGAAAGTTATGCGGTCATGTAAAGGCCTATGATATAGTCTGGAGAGCCGCAGCTTACGATCCCAACCCTCCCCTATGCCTATGCCCAAATCCGCCCTAAGGGTCAAATACCTAATAATCATAACTCCCTGAAACTAACCACAAAACCTACAACCGTAACCCAATACATATTTAAAAATAAAATAATCTGTAAATTTACGGATTTAGTTTTTGTAGGTTGTTTCAGGAGAGTATAGGTCAGGTCCCTTGGACCCTTAGAGCACAAACCTCTCCTAAGACCGCTTCTCCCAGCGCAGCGCGGGTTAGCTGTTAAAATCAGAGCAAAGTGTGGGGTAGGGTTTAGGTTTAGGGTTTAGGGTTTAGGGGGAGGTTTAGGGTTTAGGGTTTAGGTTTAGGGTTTAGGTGTAGGTTTAGGGTTAGGGTTTTAGGGTTGTGCATATACTCCCGAAATAGGGGCTAAAAACCCCCGGCATTCGACTGAGTAAATCCGAACCCCATACAGAAAAAGCCTTGCGGGGATTTAATCAAGGGGCCTTGATAATTGAATAGGGTTTTGGGCTACTTTAAGAAAAGATTAACCCCAAAGTAATATTATTAAATATTCAGGCTTCTATATTCTGCGGCTTGTCTCCATCTTGGGTCTGGAAGCCCTGAACGGACACAATTCTTCTTTGGGAGGCCTACGGTGAAATAAATCCACATTTCCTATAAAGGGAATAACCAGAATTCCCATAGTTTTAGGGTCCTTTTAAGAAACAGGATTTATTTTCACAACACTAGATTGGTTGGTTTCGGGTTGGGCAAGGGAGCACTCCGACGCAATGGGCGAATCTTTAGCGGCCCTGGGGCTTCAGAAACATAACACCAAGAACACCAAACACCGCAGGACCCGAATTAAAATGACCCCCCATTGCCCGCAAAAATGTCAAACAATACGCCAGAAACAATAAAACCCTGACCCTAAACCCTAAACCTAAAACCCAAACCCAAAACCCCGAGCCCTAACTCCGAAAAGCCCCACAGCTAGCATGAAACACCTTCCTCGAGGGCCGAGTGGGCGACCATCACAGGGGGTACCATCCCAAAAAGCCTTTAGAGCCTGTAGCAGAGAAGGCTTCATCCTTACGGTTTAGGTTTTTTTTTTTAGAGCCCCTTTCCACCTCGCAACAAGCACGGGTGAAGCCTCAATGGGCGGCAACGGTTTAGGGTTAAGGGCAAGGTTTCGGGTTACGGTAGGTTAAACTTTTACAGTTTAGGCACACTCCCCTCACTTTGGTTCTGTAACACGATTCGCATGCAAAAGCGGCAAACACGTTTCATCAATAACCGGTATTGATTGTTTCAAAAAAAGGGCAACAATCCTTGCGACAGCTCGTCCCTCTTGACCTTTGGGGTACTGCGGTTTCGGAAGAAAGGCTTTGGGTTCTTTGAAATCCGAAAGAAAAAAAAATTGAGGGAACTTCGGATTTTGGCTCAGGGACTTGGGCTTGGGGATTTTGGGCCCTTGCTCTTGACCTTAGGGCAATCCCGCCGGCGACCCTTGCATGGGGTTGTTTGAGCTTCGAGCTCACAGGATACTTTTCTTCCGGGAACCCAAGAGTGCGCGGTACCACTTGCCCCGGGGCCCCAAGCCAACAACGCAGGAGCTTTGAGAGTTGCGCCCCCTGAAAATTGCTCTAAGTATGTGGCTACAGAACACACTTTTAAAAAAGCATCCGGCGTTCGTGACAAAAACAACCCATCACCCCAACCGGGAGGGAAATAAGGATTCAATGCGATTTGGACTTGTGGCGGTAAGTACAAATTCATGGGTTCCGAAAATTTTATGCAACCTACATTCAAAAAGAACCCCCAAAACCATATTAAAATAGAAGCCCAGCCAGGCGGGAAGTATACACGGACACAAATTTTATGTGGGCTTAGAGTTTCAGGGAAGCTGAGGAACCG
>NW_027622149.1:0-14114 GCF_034508935.2 Berghia stephanieae
TCATTATTTATTTATTTTGAAAAACTGTCGTAAATTTAAGCTATCATCAGTTTCACTAGGATAAATAATGAAAAATATTCAAAAAATTGAGGTTCTGTGTAAAAGGGCCAATTGTGGTAGAAGTCCTACAGAAACAGAATTGTATATAAACACAGACTGGTCTGACACGCTGTCTAATGCCATCTTGGCATGTAATATGTGGCAGACCTGGCAAATTGAAAACTTCAAATTTAGTAATTTTTATGTCATTTTTTAGTAATTCGAGAAGGAAATTCGTAATTTCTGAAATTGTGTACGGACAATCACATTATTATTATTATCATTATTATAGTAGTAGTAGTTCTTCTTATCATTATTATTATTATTACTATTTAAGTATTACTAAGAATTAAAAATTCGTAATTTTCCATAAAATTTCGTATTTGGCTATGAAATTTGTCTAAAATTCGTAAAATTACTACAAAATTTGGCAGGTATGATGCGGTGTGTATGACAGACAAATGTGAAAACAGTTCAAGCAAATGCTTTTAAGTACAGCCCTTTAAGTGGCAGCCCAGAAAATTGTCTAAAATTTTCTCACAGACAAACAGCATGTTAACGTAAAAGCGAAAAATGATGATGAAACGAGTAAAAAGATTGTGACAACACTGTTAGGAATCTGACGACTGAAAAAAAATTGTACAAAAAAAAATACTCTAAAGAAAGTATATCAATCAAAGCCATGTTTCACTCACAGTTGGTTGGACACTACTGATTCCTAGAATGGTTGGCGTTTGCCCTGATGTTGACTGGGTGCTTAGAACTGTGGCTGGTTTACTGATGCCACCTGCTTGGGATGTCACCAGCTTTACGATTGTTGCACCTTGGGGCAAAGGATTCTTTGGCTGAAACAAAATTTAAAACAAAATAATTCTAAACATTCAAAAATAGACGTAGCTTTCAAATTTAAGAAAATGCAAGATTTCAAAACCTGAGAAAAATTATTTTGTCGCAATCCAAACCTAAACAAAATTATCTGGCCAGTGCTAAAGGAATACAGAAAAAAAAAATGCATGTATGTTGATAAAAGAAAAAAATTTAAAGAAAAAGGAAAGAAGTGAAGGGAAAGAACAAATACAGAAAGAAAATAAAATTAAAGAAAGATTTAAGAATCAAACTAGTTTTAAATTTACTTAACTGATTAAAAAAGCAAATAGCAAAAAGCAAAACACAATTCATTCTCTTGACTCACATTAGCCATTGTCATTCCTTGAGTAGTCTTGACCAGGGTGACAATCTGTGACTGTCCAGCATTAGCAGTTCCTGCCTTGTGGACAGTGATGATCTGCTTGCCTGCTATACTGGTGGCAGCACCGGCTGCTGCTTTCAAAATGGTAGCACCAGACTGGCCCACGCGGACTGTCTGAGTGCCTGGTGACAATGTGGTTCCTGAAACAAAAGAAAAAATAACACTATGGACATGAAATGAAATATATCTTTGATAATAAACCAAAAGCAAATCTCAAATTATCTGTCTCGCCAGATCAAACCATTGATATAAAAATAAAGCTTCAGTAAGGGGTGTCACACACTTTAACATTTTTTCCACAACGAAACTGCACAGAAGTACTTCACAAATTATAATAGTTGAAAAGTAATCTCAAAAAATATTCTAGTGTCCAATAAAGAATCCCATACATAATCTGACTATAATTATCAAGTCTATGCTCGCCAAAATGGTCAAATATGCAGATAAAATGTATCAAACAAAACCATATAGGAAATAAACTATCTTTTATATTTTTTGACATACCTGGTAATTTTGCACCGACGGGTGTAACCTTGACACCCCCTGGAGTAACAATGGCTGGTGTGACAACCTTGATACCAGATGCAGGTGTGGTGGTGGCACTGGCAGGGGTCCCAGGGATCTTTTGAGTGGCTGCAGCAGCTGCAGCTAAAGCTGCAATGCCAGACATATTGCCAGCTGCTGTCTGGAAGGACAAATTAATATGTTAACAGTACAAACGAACAAGATATACAGCTTTTTTAATCAATAAAAATATTAAAATTTACTGTAGATTATAGAAACAATAAACGACAAAATAATAGTATGAACACGTAGATAGCATCATTTCCTACAATTTTACATATGATTGTTTTCTTTTTTTTTTCTAATCTATGGAACAGAAAAGAGAGATATGAAAGATCATGTAAATGTGTTACGTTAATTTATAATAAAGATGTTCTTTAAGATATAAATATACACATGAAAATGTTTTAGAATGGATGGAGTCGAGTGAACTAACAATGGAAATATCAATCCACGTGCGAGAAAAATAGCAATTTCAGACTAGCCAAAAAAAAAAGAAAAAAAAGAAAAAAAAAAAGACAAAAAAAAAAGGGGGTTTCTAAAACTCACTGTGACAGTAGTGACACGTTGGCCTGCGGGACTAGCGTTAGCAATTAGAGGGGAGGCTACCCTGATGGTGTTTGTCACTGGAGTAATTGTTACAGGGGCTCTAATGCGTGGAGTGGCAGTCACTGGCAAATAATAAGGAATGGAATTTAATTTAATAAGAATTAAAATCAGTCATGGGTGACAAACATCATTCAATCAATCAATCAATAAAAACATGCCATTTGGATTAATTGAAAAACAGAATAGATGTTAATTTTCTGAACCATTTTAAGAAATCTTCATTAATTACCGCTGTGCTAATTCTGACCTGGGTAACAAAAAAAATAAAAATTCATGAAAAAAATAAATACAATTTTAAAGTGGCTAGTAGAGGGCAACGCTTCCTTCTCTTGAAAAGTGTAAATCATTTACTGTTTTGGATAGGTGGAGAATATTTCAAATCCAAAACAGAAGAATTTTTAAAAATAAAAATAATTTCATTTGCTATATATACCAGTAATGTTGTCCTAAGGTTAATGTTTTCAATAGCAATTTTGACCCACCTCTTTAAGTGTCATGTAATATTTAAATCTGCTAAGGTATGAAATGCATTTACAAAACAAAATTTAACTCGAAGAAATGTATTTATCTGATTATTTCAATTGTAGTGAGCCACAGTGATCACTTCCATAAACAGGATGATAAAAGAGGGAAATAACCTTTTAATATCTTTTCAATTATTTGTGAGGCTGGCTGAGAAAACCCGGGAAGATGCGACGAAGCTTCGACTTCAGATGTGAACCAAAATCGAAGAAAAAGTGTTTCACACAGCAACAATTTTATTCCAAAAAAAATTCATAACTTGGGTCCTATTAGACATAAAAATAAAATTTTAAGTGATAAATGATCAGAAGGGTGCGGTCTAAATCACTGCATATATAGCTAAATTTATTAAATTTGAGCAGCTTTCCAGGTTTTCTCAGCCAGCCACATATATATCCTCACATTAATCATCAAGTTATAGTTATATCAGTATATTGAGACAGTTGTAACAGGGACGAATTTTGGGCTTCACAGAAAGCAAGAATTTCACAGCTGTTACAACCCTCAAAGTATAAAACGTCAACAGTAAGAAAAAATGCCATGCTGATATAAAACCAAACCTTGTTGATACAAGTCAAGTGATAAAAAAGTCAAGTCAGTTTACATGGGAAATGGGAGGGGAATTCCATTAATGGTTGAAAACAAAACGAAAAGACAGATCATCATTATAGAATTTGAATTTTTTATATTTACTGCATGGATTTCAAAACTATAGCAGATTATCACTAATGTCCATGAAATGACGAAACGGCAAATGTAACAAATGCAACAATTTTCAAAACGACTGCTGAAAGCAAAACAAAACTGCAAAATAAATTTATTCAAAAAGCAAAAACATTAGTTAGGCAAGCGGAGCAAAAAAAAAAAAAATAATGATTCCAACACCATTCGTTTAATGATACCACTGAATCTTTTTTTTATATTAAATTTTCCATAATTTTTTTTTTAAAAAGAAAAGAAAAAAAAATAAGAAAAAAAAAAAAAAAAAAGAACAAAAGAAGCTCAACTATCCAGAGACGGGTTAAGTAAAAATAAAATGAAGAAAAACCACCCAAAACCCAAAACAAACTAATCAATGATATCAAACCCAAAATGTCTATGGAAAAAAATGTTGCTAGTACAGTGGCAGCTCACCTTGAAACAAAAACAAAATAAAATAAAATTTTTTAATCGGGATTTTATAACTTGTTGAGAGAAATGCATGCGAGAGTGATTGAATTCATACTGCTACCTTTGAAGGTTTGTGGTGTATGACTAGCGGTCAATGGTGAGACCACATTAGACAGAGTGCGTATGGGAGTGCCTGGGAGAGGGAGGTATGGGTCAGTGGTGCTACATCATTATGTTTGTCTATTCAAATTATATTAGTAGGTTACAGGTCTTCTCTATGATGAATCATCTTTTATTAAAGAAAGAGGAACTTATTTGCACTCTAATATTATAAAGAACTAAAGAGGAAAAAAAAAAAAAAATTTAAATCTGACAGAACCTGTGTGCATGTAACAATTCAAGTCAAAGAGTAACTGAACACAAACAGAAATCAGTGCCAGTTCAAGTGCCAAAGAAACCTTTTAAGACCACAGTAAAACAATTCTGATTATAGCATTATAGAAAACAATATATACCTGTGTCATATGTTTGTTTGTTTTTGAGGGTTTTACGGCGCTTGCAACACATTTAGGTTATATCAGCCAGTAAAAAGGAAGAAAATGGGACAGTAAAAAGTTCTAGAATTACAATTAAATCACCCAAGAAAAAGTACGACATAGGGGAACTGGGAACAAATAGGGATCAGATGTAGATTCCAAGAGCACACCACCAATGTACTTAGTTTGAGATCACCTATAAGTCTCATCCGGACACAAGCACAAAATCCAACAAAGAGTAATACACTCAAAATAACAAATATAATAATACATAAGAGAGATGATTTACAAAGAAAAAAATATTATCTCCCAAAACAATAACTATGCATTCGACTGTTTCCCTCCCAGCTAGGACTCCAGCCAGGGCCAGGACAAAAACAAGTAATCTCTTTCAAAGACAGAAAGCATGTTGGAAAACAGATATAAGGGGATAGAAGACACAATATGTTGCCTCCTGCCCACTATGGGAGGTCAGGAACCCCACCCAGATGAAAAGATAAAACTTAGGTGCAGTTCCAATAAAATATCACTTGTATGAGTGTGTAGGACTGCCAAAAAGTGTTTGTATTTATTTTATTTTAAAACATTGGAGAGTTTTTAAAAGGTCATTAACAGCAAACAAAATACGTTTTATTGTCATTTATATTGAGGTCGAAAGATGAGAAATAACAAAATCACTTCAAAATCAACGACACTGCCTAAAAAAGACAAGGCATGAAAATAGGAGCTTGTGGTATTCAGTGAAAGATTTTGAAAGTTTTAAAATATTAAAGAAAGGATGTATCAACATGTAACAAAATTGGAATGATTTAAAAGAATCTGTTTGATTTCAAGGGAGAATGGAAATTCTACATATGAATTGAAGGCATGTCTGACACACAGACTGGCACACAATTACTGTGCAAACTGGCTATACATTTGTGGCACACAATTACTTGGCAAACTAAATTTATTCGCACCACCAAATCTCATTCATAACTTTGCAAAATTTACAAAGGGTTATTTTTAAGGGGTCTAGAGAAACTGTAGAGAAGCCAAACCAAAGATTATAATTGACACACAGCTATATTACCACTTGAAAAAAATCTCACCTGGAGCAACCGGTCTGATGATTCCACCGTGGGGCGTGACGGGCAATTGGGGTCTGGTCTGTGTTGTGGCAGCTGCAGCAGCAATCGCAGGAGTAGGTGTGGCGGCAGCGGCAACAGGCACAGGCGCTACAGGGGTGGTGGGTGTGGAAGGTGTTGGAGCAGGTGCGGAAATGGCTGGAGTTACAGCGGATGTGGTGGCAGGGGGCATGTCATATTTCTGTAACTGGAGTAAGTAGGCATCAGCGGTGGGCACTGCACCCCATGATACTTCTAATGTATTGGTACTGGCACGAACAAGCTGGACTCTTGAAGGAGCAGGTGGTTTTTCTGTGAGATTAAATGAATCATTAAGATAAATAAATCAACAATGAAAGAATTATCAAATTAACAAATAGAGAAAAATCAGAACAGAAATATGAATAAACTTCAGAAATCAAGAGCTCACTTTTATCTCAATAAGGATGGCACTACGTGAATTACCTATTTAAAAAAAAAATCTGGAATAAATTCTGGAATACATTATTGTGAGTCAGTAAATCAGATAAATGACATAAAATACCATAAATTCAAACTCACCTGTTTCAAGGAACCACAGGTCTTTGAAACATACCTGAAAAAATGGAATACTTTATTACAAATTTCAGATAAACTTAATAAACTAGACAAAAGATGAGACTGGTAAATCATTAATCTACCCCCCCTCCCCCCAAAAAATAAAAAATAAAATAAAGACGGATATTTATCTTCAATAAATAACTATAAAAATTAATTAAATAATCAATTAGTTTTTTTTTAAAAGAGCAACCAAACCATGACCTCATCGGTCAAGTAAAGCTGCTTTGCAAAAACGAAGGTCTCAAATTCTTTCTCTCTTTTTATCATGAATGCCCCTAAACACGTAATATACTACTGCTACACAGCTTTCAAAAGACAAAACCCAAGATAAGTAAAAACTGTCACCCACCTGGTTGTTCCATGCTTTCCTATAACCATCCCTGCCGCTCCAGATGTAAAGTCGCGTGTTGATGGACACAGCACAATGGCCAGCTCTGGCACGAGGCAAAGCATCCTCAAATACTTCCATAGCAAGAGGCTCCCAAGTCATTGTATCTACAACAAGGTGTAGATGAAAAATGAGAGGCATGATGTAAACACACACAGTAACTTTTAATTGGATACTGGACCATTAAAACAGATAGAAAAAGACGGGGATCTAATTCAAATAATGTGTCAAGTTTGGTATGAGGTTGTGTATGGAAAAAAAAAAAAAAAAGAGAGAGAGAGAGAGAGAGAGAGAGAGAGAGAGAGAGAGAGAGAGAGAGAGAGAGAGAGAGAGAGAGAGAGAGAGAGAGAGAGAGAGAGAGAGAGAGAGAGAGAGAGAGAGAGAGAGAGGGAGAGAGAGAGAGAGAGGGAGAGGGAGAGAGAGAGAGAGAGAGAGGGAGAGGGAGAGGGAGAGAGAGAGAGAGAGGGAGAGAGAGAGGATGTTACTAGAGAAGGGATGTGTAGTTAATAATTAGTATTGGGTTAAATAAAACATCAGAACTATTCCAAGTGTGTACTATTTTAGTCTTGATTCATACAGAGAAGAATACATAGCTTAATTTTCTCACTCATTGAAAGACTACAGGGTCAGTCAGACAACCTCATTGTGATCCCCCAAGTAGTTGAGAGTAGAGGGTCTGCACGATAGACATAAAGTGTAAAGTTTGAAAGCCATATTTTTTGTGTGACTGGATGGCTCAGTGACTCTCTCTCTCTCTCTCTCTCTCTCTCAACAAGGAGGGTGCCATGTCAATTGAATCCTATTTTGGCTCTCTGACACTGTAATATTTTTATTATTATTTTATTCATCTAGCACTTCTCCATAGCCTAAATTTCTAATCGCTTTTCAAAGATTCTATGTTTTCAGTTTCCACATCTGATGAGCCCAGAAAGCCTTTATCATTTTTACAACCTCACAAATCCATACACACATAAGATTAAGAGGCAAGCTTGCCAATTCAGGAGACAAAAATTTACTTAACTTTTCCGCAAGCACATCCACCAACCACTACCTGTGCGTTGAACTCAAGTTAAAAGACATTAAGTACTTACTTTTTTTTTCTGTTTAGCATGGTTGGAAAATATACTGAGGCTTTTTAACATACTGAATTAGTAAAGATACTGAAAACTGGCAACCATGAAGGGGACAGATTTGCTTTCACCTACAATTTTGAATAGATGCATTCATGTTCCACTCACCGATATTCAGAGATGCCAGTGTGTTGGTACACTTCCATTCTTTCTCATGGGTGGCCACTTTGACATCATCCATAACAAGGGCACCCAGCCACCAAAAACAAACATGCGGGACCCAATCACTGTGGCTGAGTGAAGGCTTCTGGGTAATGGCGGCATGCCAGATACATGTGGCTGCACCCAAGCCATTGTCTCGACATCCAGCATCCACAGATCACCCAGACGACAACCGCTCATGCCTCCATAGATAAGAAGTCTAGGACGGCGGCCATCTTTTTCAATGTAAGCAGCTGCAGAGTGAGATTCTCGTGGAGGTGGTGGAATGCCAACAATGGAAGGTAAATCCCATGCCAGTAGATTTGATCCAGGCTTCATTTCCAGTGTGTACAAATCATTTAAATAGCTATATAGGTAGGATTTAAGAGAAGAAAAAAAATTTGTTTTAATTAACTATCCTATTCAAAACCTACAGAGAAAACGAAAAAAAGTGATAATAGGAATTAACAAACGTAATATAAACAATGCTCAAATAATTTGTGGCAAATTTTGTTGAAAATTTAATTTTAAAAAGCAAGAAAAAAAAGCAAGGTAAATTTAAGATATTTCCTTCAACTTCAATACATGAAACGTGATTAAATAATTCATTAATTGTTCATAGTGATACATACCGGGGAATATTATTCTTTGGGTCTTCACTATCATTTGCCAAACCACCAAATAAATACCCTTTGTTGCCAAGCATCGTAAAGCTGTGACCTAAAAAAATGTAATTTTTAAATTTAAGAAATAAGGTAATTCATAGGTATATCACTATATCATTTTTGTCATTAAAAAAAAAAATTTTAAATCCCAAATCCAGACATTATCTAAGACCAAAGACAAATAATTCACGACTCAGGAATGGATACTCTCAAAAGACATATCCAGACCCGACACAGGTAACATCTGAATATTCTTTGAAAAAAAAAAAAAGGTGTGAAACCCAAAAAGATTTTTTTACTTTCTTTTATGAAATACCCCTTTAAAATGGTTTTGGAAAGGATAAAGTTCAGTTCAAACAGGTTGCACGTCCCATTGATTACAAAAGTGAAAATAGTTTGACCAATCTTTGTCGAGAATTTGGTTTGAAAATCCCTTTAACAGCTTTAAAAAAGAACAAAATACCAAACACAGCACATGTCGGGATCAAAACCCTTCGCCCTCATCAACCAACAACTTTAAACAATGAAAACATAAAAAATATATCACTAAAAAAACAGATTAACAGCAGTGAAACATTCAGCTCGTGTGGTATTTTGTTCTTTATTTAAAGCTATTATATTTATTTTTGTATATTACTTTTTAAAGCTTCTAGCAGCTTATTATCATTTTTAAAATCCTGAATCTTCAGGAAAAAATACAAATTTGGCCCCTTAAAATACGAAACATATCAATTAAATCTGTGTAAGAGGCAAACTTACCAAGTCTGGGACAGGGAGGGGGTCCAGCCCTCGGGGACTTGGGCTTGAGCCTCTTCCACTCCCAACGGGAGGCTTGAAGCTCATACAACTCATTCGAGTACTTGCCATACTCCACCATCCCCCCAAACACCAGGATACGGGTTCCATCACAAATGAATCCATATGCAGCACACCCTGGAGGTATGTCTCCCCTCACAGCAGGTACAAACCATTGATTGGTTGCTGAATTAAATGAATTTGCAATTAGAATAACAATAATATTAATAATATCAATTAATAATAATTACAATAATAATAATAATAATAATAATAATAATAATAATAATAATAATAATAATAATAATAATACAACTCTGCAGTGAACCCTCATTAATGACTATATTTTTAAAACAGTCACGAAAAAAAAGTTCTTTTTTTTTTCATTTTTAACATCTTAAAGTTAAAGGGCAGTCAAATAGCTTCACACAAAGCTCAAAATACTTTGCAGTGGTTCAATTTCAATAATCTCAATGAGAAAAGTTTTATTTAAGTTGTTTTTTTTTCAAATTATAGCCCCAACAACCTTGTGTGGTAAATATGATATGGCCCCCACGCACCATCCCAAATAAAAAATAATTAAATAAAAGAAAAAAGAATTGTTTTAAAAAATCAAAATTACGTAAATGAAATTTTAATTTATGGGTTGAGGAACTGACTAGATGTCAGATGCGTTGAAAACTGCTATGTTGGACGGCACAAAAAAAAATAGAATTGAAAATGAAAAAAAAATGAAATAAAAGAGAGAAGGGGTAAAGAAATAAAAATCAGAATCATTGTGATTGTTGAGTTAGAGCCTGCGTTTCCCGTTGCCATAGTTACAGTAAAATTTGTAGAAGTGGGCGGTGGTTTTCTGATGTTTTCAGCTCAAGATCTTTTGCATAAAAATCAATGAGCTGGTATCACACATTTTATTTTTAAAAACTATCAAAGCGAGAAACGATTACTGAAAAACAATTGCCACCATCAGGCCAGAAAGAACTTATTTCCCCGGCAGATTCGATCTCGGCAAAATCAAAGAGGCTGGCGTTGTCTCACTAAATCTCTATGTTTTCGAAATTCCGCGAGAAATGGAGCTAAGAAAGACGCCATTTTGATTTTAGCGTTACCGATTGGAATTTCCAATTTGAATCCGCAGCCAAAACAGAATAAATGGAAAGAAGTGGTTGATAGCTTTGAAAGGGGAAGAAAAAAATGAAGCATGAATGATTGTGAGATTGCAAATGTTAGTTCATAATGAAAATTGGGGCGGTTTATTTAGCTTTATATATTCAGTAGGGCGCCGCCATTTTAACTTTTTTTCTTTCATACTTTTCGCACAAAAAAAAATCATAAACAGTATAAAAGCAACTCTTTGAAATGATAACAGATTGAAGTATAGTGAATTCTACATTAAGCGCAAGATAAAATGTCTTGAAAATATCGATGAATGCACTTAAAACAGGAGATGAGAGCGTAAAAATACATGAGAGTAATAAGCAGTTTATATTTTTGCAAGGGCCGCGCAAAGCGAAACTATGGCGGCCATTTTGAGAATGGAGATACTCTAGCCGAAGACAAAAAACTTACACGTATTATAAACATGGAGTTCGTCAACAATCCCTTCATTTCCACCACCAAAAACAATCATCAAATCCTTTATGGAAACAGCACGGTGACCATGACGAGGTCTTGGACATGGCCCTGATGTATTGGTTACTCTCTTCCATTTCAATATGGGAGCCGCCATATTGAAAACACAACTATAATTTTAATGATGCCCGTATGTAACAACATCATTAACATATCATGTGACTATAAACGAGATTTTGTTTCTAAAAAGGTTATAAACATTAGAAATATTTCAAAATATTTTCATTTAGTATACCCTTAAAGATGTTTCATTATATATGTTCTGAATTATTTTGTATTGTTTTTAAATTTTATTTACGGATTTTAAGCTTCAGAAGGCGAAGTTCTTTGAAAGGTCAAGGGTCAAACTCTCTCTCTCTGTTTTTAACAACAAGATATGAAGTGAGTAGAAAAGTGCCAGAAGACAATAGAGAATAAAAATTTTTCGCGGCGGTGGTGGGGTTTGAACCTGCGACCTTATTGGTACGACAACTCCGCCTGGCAGGTGAGAGCGTGGCTCTACCGTGTGAGCTATCCACGAACACAAAAATATTCGTTTCAAACCCAAGTCATTTCTAGATCCCTCTCTCACCCACTTCTTGAGACCGCCGATTCGTTCGCACACCACCATCGCGAAGTAATTTTGACCAGCAGTTAAGCTTAACAGCCAATATTCTCAACACAAACATATAACATCGAAACGATTGAGACATTGAGTATGCTCCGGTGTATGGGGTGAATTTTTAATTCAGAAAAGTGAGTGGAGCAGGCACTTATGTTGGTAACAACAAGATATGAAGTGAGTAGAAAAGTGCCAGAAGACAATAGAGAATAAAAATTTTTCGCGGCGGTGGTGGGGTTTGAACCTGCGACCTTATTGGTACGACAACTCCGCCTGGCAGGTGAGAGCGTGGCTCTACCGTGTGAGCTATCCACGAACACAAAAATATTCGTTTCAAACCCAAGTCATTTCTAGATCCCTCTCTCACCCACTTCTTGAGACCGCCGATTCGTTCGCACACCACCATCGCGAAGTAATTTTGACCAGCAGTTAAGCTTAACAGCCAATATTCTCAACACAAACATATAACATCGAAACGATTGAGACATTGAGTATGCTCCGGTGTATGGGGTGAATTTTTAATTCAGAAAAGTGAGTGGAGCAGGCACTTATGTTGGTAACAACAAGATATGAAGTGAGTAGAAAAGTGCCAGAAGACAATAGAGAATAAAAATTTTTTGCGGCGGTGGTGGGGTTTGAACCTGCGACCTTATTGGTACGACAACTCCGCCTGGCAGGTGAGAGCGTGGCTCTACCGTGTGAGCTATCCACGAACACAAATATATTCGTTTCAAACCCAAGTCATTTCTAGATCCCTCTCTCACCCACTTCTTGAGACCGCCGATTCGTTCGCACACCACCATCGCGAAGTAATTTTGACCAGCAGTTAAGCTTAACAGCCAATATTCTCAACACAAACATATAACATCGAAACGATTGAGACATTGAGTATGCTCCGGTGTATGGGTGAATTTTTAATTCAGAAAAGTGAGTGGAGCAGGCACTTATGTTGGTAACAACAAGATATGAAGTGAGTAGAAAAGTGCCAGAAGACAATAGAGAATAAAAATTTTTCGCGGCGGTGGTGGGGTTTGAACCTGCGACCTTATTGGTACGACAACTCCGCCTGGCAGGTGAGAGCGTGGCTCTACCGTGTGAGCTATCCACGAACACAAAAATATTCGTTTCAAACCCAAGTCATTTCTAGATCCCTCTCTCACCCACTTCTTGAGACCGCCGATTCGTTCGCACACCACCATCGCGAAGTAATTTTGACCAGCAGTTAAGCTTAAAAATTCACCCCATACACCGGAGCATACTCAATGTCTCAATCGTTTCGATGTTATATGTTTGTGTTGAGAATATTGGCTGTTAAGCTTAACTGCTGGTCAAAATTACTTCGCGATGGTGGTGTGAGAACGAATCGGCGGTCTCAAGAAGTGGGTGAGAGAGGGATCTAGAAATGACTTGGGTTTGAAACGAATATTTTTGTGTTCGTGGATAGCTCACACGGTAGAGCCACGCTCTCACCTGCCAGGCGGAGTTGTCGTACCAATTAGGTCGCAGGTTCAAACCCCACCACCGCCGCGAAAAATTTTTATTCTCTATTGTCTTCTGGCACTTTTCTACTCACTTCATATCTTGTTGTTACCAACATAAGTGCCTGCTCCACTCACTTTTCTGAATTAAAAATTCACCCCATACACCGGAGCATACTCAATGTCTCAATCGTTTCGATGTTATATGTTTGTGTTGAGAATATTGGCTGTTAAGCTTAACTGCTGGTCAAAATTACTTCGCGATGGTGGTGTGCGAACGAATCGGCGGTCTCAAGAAGTGGGTGAGAGAGGGATCTAGAAATGACTTGGGTTTGAAACGAATATTTTTGTGTTCGTGGATAGCTCACACGGTAGAGCCACGCTCTCACCTGCCAGGCGGAGTTGTCGTACCAATAAGGTCGCAGGTTCAAACCCCACCACCGCCGCGAAAAATTTTTATTCTCTATTGTCTTCTGGCACTTTTCTACTCACTTCATATCTTGTTGTTACCAACATAAGTGCCTGCTCCACTCACTTTTCTGAATTAAAAATTCACCCCATACACCGGAGCATACTCAATGTCTCAATCGTTTCGATGTTATATGTTTGTGTTGAGAATATTGGCTGTTAAGCTTAACTGCTGGTCAAAATTACTTCGCGATGGTGGTGTGCGAACGAATCGGCGGTCTCAAGAAGTGGGTGAGAGAGGGATCTAGAAATGACTTGGGTTTGAAACGAATATTTTTGTGTTCGTGGATAGCTCACACGGTAGAGCCACGCTCTCACCTGCCAGGCGGAGTTGTCGTACCAATAAGGTCGCAGGTTCAAACCCCACCACCGCCGCGAAAAATTTTTATTCTCTATTGTCTTCTGGCACTTTTCTACTCACTTCATATCTTGTTGTTACCAACATAAGTGCCTGCTCCACTCACTTTTCTGAATTAAAAAT
>NW_027622150.1:5000-14094 GCF_034508935.2 Berghia stephanieae
TGCCTCAAGGCCCGAAGAGGATTAAGTCATCAATGAAGCAGACTCTCAATCATGGGAGGAGCCCGCAAGGTCTTCAATAAAGTTCCAGGTTGGGAGTTTTTGCCAAGATGACGGTCATTTAAATCGATCGATATATTATGAAGGACGAGTTTTCTGGCTAAATTTTTATATTATATGCGGCTATGTGGTCTTGTGGTATGACAATCGCTTTAAGATCGGAAAGTCTTGTGTTCGAGCCTCGCTCGGCGCATAGTTGAGTCCTCCGAAAAGGCTCTTTACTCACATTCTCTCACCGTATTCACGTGTAATATGAGTACCCGATCGTCAACAGCGTTGTGTCTGTCGAAATAAAAAGTGTAATATCTCCTAACAGGCGTCACGTCTCGTTCTACATGTTACGTCTTGCTGTTGGTCAGGGATCCTTTGTAAACCGCTTTGAGCACGTTTAGTGGATATTGCGCTATATAAAAAAGCTCCAAAAAAAGCTCAATATATCCGTTTCCTTGAGGTTGGCAGTGAACAGGTTAAGAAGAACGGGTGTAGTGTAATCCAAGAGACCCTTTGTTGTTTTTCGTGTTGTTCTGGTTATAATTTATGTTCTTGCCGTTGCTGTTCTTGTTATTTTGTTCTTGCTATTGTTGTTCTTGTTATTTTGTTCTTGCCGTTGCTGTTCTTGTTATTTTGTTCTTGCTATTGTTGTTCTTGTTATTTTGTTCTTGCCGTTGCTGTTCTTGTTATTTTGTTCTTGCTATTGTTGTTCTTGTTATTTTGTTCTTGCTATTGTTGTTCTTGTTATTTTGTTCTTGCTATTGTTGTTCTTGTTATTTTGTTCTTGCTATTGTTGTTCTTGTTATAATTTATGTTCTTGTCGTTGCTGTTGTTGTTATTTTGTTCTTGCTATTGTTGTGCTTGTTATTTTGAACTTGTTATTGTTGTTCTGGTTATATTGTTCTTGCCATTGTAGTTGTTGTTATTAATTTATGTTCTTTCCGTTGTTGTTGTTCTTGTTATTTATGTTCTTGTCACTGTTGTTTTTGTTATTTTGTTCTTCTCATTGTTGTTCTTCTTATTGTTGTTCTTGTTATTCTTATTGTTCTTGTTGAGTTTGACTCTGTTGATATTGCTTCTGCTGCTGCTCGTATTGCATCTTTTATTATCGTTAATATTATCTGTCGTTTAATATTCTTTTTATTAAACTAGACCATTATATAGCGCAATATCCACCAAACGTGCTCAAAGAGCTTTACAAAAGGTCGCTAGCTAACAGCAGCACTTAACATGAAGCACGAGACATAACGCCTTTTAGGCGATATTTCAATTATTTTTTTCCCCAACAGAAACAACACTGTTATGTTAACGAATGTGAGTAAAGACCCTTTTACAAGGACTCAACAATGCGCCGCTCAGAGCGGGACTCGAACAGATTCGCTCCGAAGGCGAGTGTCATACCACTAGACCCCATAGCCGCAAAAAGAATCAGAAGGTCCGTGTTATTGAGGATCCGATAAAGTCTCTTGAATTTTGAATAAAAGACCATTTTCTCAAAGAAAAACTCATTATTAACGCTTCTACAACCCTGGACCGGAAATTTAGAAATTCGACCCGGGATAGTTTGGGGACTTTTGTTTGTTTTGTTTGGTTTTTTTTGGCGGGGGGGGGGGGGATAAATAGAATAAACAAATATATCGTATCCATTACCATCGATGTTGGAATATTTGCCTATTTTTTTCCATGGAAATTCCCCGAAAAATTAAGTGGATGGTGGAGTGCGGGATGGGTGGGGGGGGGGGGGGGGGGGGGGGTGAGATGATTGGGGAGGTGGAAGGAAGGGGGGGGGGGACAAAAAGGAGGAAGGGGGAGAGATAAGAAAGCAGTATTGCATCGCATGATGATGCCTGTTCTGAAGGGAAATAAAAAGAACAATTTAATTTAAAATTTGGCCAGGAAACGCGTCCTTCAAATATCAATTGATTAAAATGACCCTCATATTGGCAAAAATTCTTAAACCTGTGACTTCGCGATGTTAGATGGATAAGTAGAATCCAGCCCAGCATTTCAAACTTTATTTATAGTTATTATTCTTTATATTTTAAATTGTTTTCATTAACCAGTTTATCTGCCTCACTCTGGAAAAACTCGTTTTTTTTTAATTTGGCCAAAAAAACACTGCCTTCAGATACCGATCGTTTAATAACGGTCATGTTGGCAAAAACTCTCAAAACCTGGGACTTGATGGAAGACTTTGTGAAGTCCCAGGTTTGAGAGTTTCTGCCAAGATGAGGATCATTTAAATCGATCGATATTTGAAGAACAAGTTTTCTGGCCAAATTGTTAAATACGAGCTTTTTCTAGAGTAGGGGAGATAACTGGTTAAATCCAATTCAACTTGATTAATGAGTACAATGCAATGTTATGGAAGAAGGGCGCTCTTGGATCTCCTCCAATCTGGAAACATGAGATTTTTACAATGGGAACACGCTATGTGGAAGCTGCATAAGGAAGTGTGGATGGGATGCCACGTCTCTCTGGCATGTCATTAATGTTGTGATAATTGAGAAGGTGGTGGAGGTGGTGGAGGTGGTGATGGTTTTTGTGTTGTGGTTGTGAGAGTGGTAGTATGGTGGTGGTTGTTGTTGGTGGTGTGCTTGTGTGGTGGTGATGGCGGTGTGGCGGAGGTGGTGGTGATGTGGGGATGATATTTACGTTGGTGGTGGTGGTGATGTTAATGATTGTAGTAATGGTGGTGTTGAGCTAATGGTGATGTGATGATGATTATGTGGTGGAAATAATGGTGAGGTGGTAATGGTGATGTAGTGTCGTGGTAGTGACGGTTGTGTGTTGGTGATCGTGGTGAGAAAAGTTTCGGTGTCTGTGGTGGTGGTGGTGGTGGTGGTGGGTTGGTAATGGTGATGTGGTGGTGATGGTAATGAGGGGGTGATGACAATGTAGTGGTTATGGTGGTGTGGTGATGATGGTGATGTGTGGGTGATTTCGGTGTGGTGGTGGTTGTATGGTGGTGTGGTGGTAATGGCGGTGATGTTTGTGTGGTGGTAATGATGGTGTAGTGGTGTGGTAATGATGGTTCTGTGTTGGTGATGGTGGTGACAATGGTCTCGGTGTCTGTAGTGGTGGTGGTGATGGATGGTGGTGTGTTGGTGATGGTGGGGTGGTAATGGTGATGTGGTGGTGATGGTAATCAGGGAGTGATGGTAACGTGGTGGCTATGGTGGTGTGGTGGTGGTGGTAATATGTGGGTGATTTTGATGTGATGGTAATGGTGGTGTAGTAGTGACATTGGTGTTGGTGTCTGTGATTGTGGTGAAGATATTACTATGATAATGTCGATACTGATGGTTGTCGTTGTGGTGGTGGTGGTGGATGGAGATGATGATGATGACGAGGAGGAGGAGGAGGATGAGGAGGAGTAAGTTTCGGAAGAGGATGAGAAAATGAGGAGGTCGAGAAGAAGAAGAAGGAGGAGGAGGGGAGGAGGAGGAGGAGGAGGAGGAGGAGGAGGAGGAGGAGGAGGAGGAGGAGGAGGAGGAGAAGGAGGAGGTGGTGGTGGTGGTGGTGGTGGTGGTGGTGGTGGTGGTGGTGGTGGTGGTGGTGGTGGTGGTTGTGGAGGTGGAGGTGGTGGTGGTGGTGGTGGTGGTTGTGGAGGTGGTGGCGGTGATGGTGGTGGTGGTGGTTGTGGTGCTGGTGGTGGTGGAGGAGGAGGAGGAGTAGAAGGAGGAGTCGAACGGGGAGCGTGGTGGTGAGGAAATAAAGGACCAGTATAAAAGACCTACAATAATTCTTGTTTGATGTTTCTTACGAACATTCATTTACTTTCCGGCGTCATTTCGGGGCAAGAACTCAGGAATATGGCTGTCACTTTCAGAAAACTGATATTTCCAGTCTTCACGGTAGGTTTATTACTTGTGGCGTTATGTACTACTTATTCTTTCCAGGCAGAGTACGTGTTTCATCTAATCCAGACCAGTATATTGGAAAATCTAAAAATTTGAAGTTCTTAGAATATTTTTAAATATATTTTTTTAATGAGCCTTTACAGAGCGCAATATCCACTAAGCGTGCTCAAAGCCCTCCACAAGGGATCCCTCCATGACCGACAGCAACATAAAATATGTAGAGCGAGACATGACGCCTGTTAGGCGATGTTGCATTTTTTTCCTTCAAAGACAACGCTGTTTATGGCCAGGTACTCATTTGACACCTGAGCACGTTGAGAGAATGTGAGTAAAGCGCCTTCTTCAAGGACTCAACTATGCGCCGAGGGAAACTCGAACCCAGGACCTTCCTATCCGAAAGCGAGCGTCATACGACTAGACCACATAGCCATAAAAGATGGTAACTGGTATAGTTAACTTTTAAAATAAAAATACGTATATTTTAAAAATTAAATTTAGAAATTCCCTTTTTTTCATCCCCAAAGGGAAATTTGTCTTAAGGATTTATTCCTGTAAATGGGATCGATCTCGGTCTCTTTGCGTGTGAAGTGAGTGCTCTACCATCTGAGCTATCAGACCTGCAAATTAGTACCTAATATAATACCCCGTTCAGAGCGACGTATACAAAAATGCATGTCTGACATCCGAACGCAATTATGGGCCTAGTTTACCATTGTTGTAAAGGACAATATTTTGCGTCATTTTTTGAGAAGTCCATTACATACAAAAATGTACAATGTGCCCATATGGAATTGGGGTTATCAGACCTGCAAATAAGTACACGTTGGTTTGGAGGCAATGAAGGAAATAATAAATAATCATTCTTGCTGTTAAAGGGTTAAAACTGCAGCTTTCAGGGAAGGGGGTGAGGGGAAAGAGTTTTAAAAATATTGAATTAATTTCAGGTTAAACGCCCTAGAATTAGGTGGAGTCCATGATGCAAACTTCAATGCTTTTGTTGAAAACAGTTTAAGTTACATGTTAGGAAGCGGAAGCGGAAATGACATCTTTGGTGAAAAGGAAGCATTAAAGATCAGGGTTTTTTTAAAGGCATAATAGAAATGAAAAGAAATAGAAAATAAAAGGGGTTTTTTTTTTTTTACGTACCTGGTGGATTTAATGAGGTCATAAGGTCAAGGTTTTCAGGGGGGGGGGGGGGTCGGGGGGATGGAGGGGGGGGGGGGGGGGGCAATTCAAATTTAAGTTCATCCCAGTAGGTGATATGGGGCGTTGATTCCGCTTGTTTTAGTATTGTGTGTTGTACTTAAGAAACCCTTTCTCTTATAGTTACTGGCGACGTGTATACATAATATATGTAGGTCTAACATCCGAACCCAACTCATGGGCCTAGTTTAACATTGTTGTAATGGGCAATATTTGTGACCCACGCCTCAAAGCGGTATCAATTATTATGTCGGGATGGCTAAGACTCAGAAAAGTGGTTTTAGATATGAAATGATGAGAAATACGACGTTAGAGTCGTTTGCAATGCAAGAAATAGTATCTATTCTCCACCATAACGACGCAGAATCAGCTCCAAGCTTCTTATTTGTGTCAATAAATTCAATTTTCAGCATCCAGTTAATCCCGACTTTATACCGTTTGTTTGTTGTTTTTTTTTTGTTTGTTTTTTTCTTGTTTTTTGTTTTTGTATTGTTTTGTTTTGTTTTTATGTTGTTTTGTTTTGTTTTTTTAAGTTTTTTTTTTTGAGATTTCCATAACAACAATGAGCCCATAAGAAATTGGGTTATCAGACCTGCACATAAGTGCAATTCAGTTACTGGTATTAATGGGTTTTTTCAACTTTTCCAATTTTCTGTTTCCACGGGGTGTTTATAAAGTTTGGGTTAAATGGTATACATCACGTTTGCAACAACAATATTAATCAATTCGTAATTTATTTGAATATTTGAATAGTATATTCACGATACGTAACCATCTTTAAGTCAAGAAAAGAACGAGCTTGAGCATGTATATAGCGTTCTATCCACTAAACATGCTCGAAGCGCTTTACAAGGGGTCCCCAGCCAACAGCAAAACTTAACATGTAGAACGAGACACGACACATTTTAGGCGATATTACAAAGTGCTATGGTCTCATTGATTGTTGTCATGGAAATACCTGCAAACCAATGACAATAAGCATAGTCCATTACAACAATGTTAAATCAGGCCATAATTACGTTCTGTGATTAGACCTGCATATATGTATGTGCACCTAGATGAAGCCATGCGTTGTTTGAACGATAAGTAAAAAATCAAAAGCACTTCAATACATTAACAAAACAACCAATGGTTTATTTACGCTCTCGTGATATGATTTGGCTTTGGAATAGGGCAGGGAACTCGTGATGTCACACCTTCCTCTCTTCCGGTTCCAAACTCCCTGGAAGAGTGTAACCAACCAATCCATAGTGGGACTAACAATGAATAGGTTAATACTTGTCACATCTCCTCTCTTCCGGTTCCAAACTACTTGGAAGTGTGTAACCAACCATTCATCGGATGACTAACAGTGAATAGGTTAAAATTCGTCACATATTCCTCTCTTCCTGTTCCAAACTCCCTGGAAGTGTGTAACCAATCAATTCATCGGAGGTCTAACAATGAATAGGTTGATATTGAATCCTAAGGTGCCATAACTACGTTCGTATAAGGGTGTGTACACGCCGATTCTTATGATTACGGGCATAAAACAAGAGCGAGGATGGATTATCTTTTTAATAGATAGAACGAAGCTGACGACACACAGGTCTTTGTTATTGTTTTTTTTGGGGGGTTTTTTTTTTTGTTGTTTTTTTTTGTTTTTTTGTTTTTTTTTTGGGGGGGGGGGGGGGGGGGGTTTGCCATCCACGGTTATGAGTGATTCTCACTCAACTGTGTGAACCAGACTATAGATAGTATACTAGATGACGTCACTCAGGCCTTTGTTATTGTTTTTGCCATCCGCGTTTGTGAGTTGTTCTCACTAAACTGTATTAACCAGACTATGAAAGTTCATGGTTACACAGAGTGTGTGTGTTGGTCCGTTCTACTTCCGGATGGCAATGTTGTGAACTCCATGGCCAAGCGCATTCTATCTATAGATAGTTCGAAGATGACGTCACTCAGGTCTTTGTTATTATTTTTTGCCATCCGCGTTTATGAGTAATGCTCACTGAACTGTATTAACCCGACTATAAACGTACACACAATTTTGTGTGTTGGTCCGTTATACTTCCGGATGGCAATGTTATGAGCTTCATAGCCAAGCGCATACTATCTATATAATTTATGTTAGAAAATAATAGATGCCGTCACTCTAAAACCAGAATACCAGTTGCACTGAGTGAGAATGTATGTATCCAGTCCTCCTGGGGAATGGCTTCACACTTCCAATGAGACTGGAACCAGTATAATGACGTCACACTATTGTTCCCTATTAAGTCTTAACTCTTTGTTGTCTAGAATTTTGTTATGGAATTTATTTTAATCCACAATATAATTCAGACTACGGCGTGCAAGGTGGCTGAGTAGTTAAGGCATTGCATTGTGACCCTGTTTCGAGCCCGATTCCGGCATTTCGAATTTGTTTTTTCCTTGAGCAAGATTACTAACTTCCAATTTGCTCATGATGACATATCTGTTGACATCATCTATGTTCTTTCATGGAATACCCAAGCGATGGTATCTCAAGATCTCGCGCGGGGAGACATGAATTTTATTTTTTTGGTAATTTAGAAAATACACTTTATCTTAGATGTGAAACTGGTCTATCTTGCATTGCAAAATCTCTATGACATGCATGCAATGACAAGACATTATAATTTTGTTTAAATAAAAAAACCAACTCACTTTATCATGGATGGGTCAATTTCATAATGCTCAGCATTTTGTAATCATCCCTGTGTTATCTTGGCAGATGGTTTATTACGTGTTAAGTGTGTCAAAGTCTCTGATAGCGACTAGATTTATGGAAGGCTGTGCTTGCTGTGTGTAGTATGGAGTACGGAGCACGGACGTGTCAGAGTGCATGCTAGCTAATGTTACTACCCGTGTAGAATTGTTATCTTTTTCTCTAGGCTTTTTGGAGTGAATTTTCGTGTAAAATGTTATTGTTTTGTTGGGGTTTTTTTTTTCGGGTGGAGATCCCCATAACTTGGTAGGAAAAGTCGTCTTAGCCTGGGACGATGAATGAGCGAACAATGAATGGATATTGCGCTATAAATTTTTTTATTATTATTATTAATTATTTATTTTGCTTTTTGGGTTTGTTTGTTTGTTTGTTGTTGTTTTTTTTTTTTTTTTTTTTTTTTTTTTTGGGGGGGGTGGGGTTGTTTGTTTGTTGTTTTTTTTTTTTTTGTTTTTTTTTTGTTTGTTTGTTTGTTGTTTTTTGTTGTTGGTTTGTTTTTGTTTTTTTGTTTTTTTGTTTTTTTTTTGCTTTTTTTTTTTTCGTTATTATTTTTTTCTCACGTTAAACGTATCTACATTTATTTACCAGGAAAAGTGAACGCCGTAAAGTGAAGTAAAGTATAGCAGGAAAACAAAACAAAATTTATAAAATAATATAGGTTAAATGACAACCATATTCAAGAGATTTGACCTACCTACCTTCCTCAATCTGGGAAGCCAAGGAGCCAATCTTAGGTACACATATTTGCAGGTCTGATAACCGAACGCAATTATGGCCTTGTTTTAACACTGTTGCATACCTGCCTAGTACTACGAAAAACTAGTAGAAATACGAATTTTGGGCCCAGTTACAGAGCTGCATAAGGTCTCTTTGACTCAATAAATCTTGTTGAAAGGAACGTTTAGCTTCTTAGAAACCTTATATTCAGGACTTTGGGGCATTTTTAGACCATGCAAAGGGCAAATTGTTTATTTCTAAAACTATTTAAAGTGAATGTTCGTGTTTTAATTTTTATAATTTTTAAAATTATATTTTTATTTATTTATTTTGTTTATCGCAGGTCTGATTACCGAACGTAAATATGGGCCTGATTTAACTACGGTTGTAATGGACAATGTTTTGCGTTGGTTTGATAGGATTTCCATTACAACAATGAGCCCTTAACAATTTTGGTGAACAGACCTGCAAATATGATTACGTTGAGCCAACCCGACGCCCAAAATTGAATTTAAGATTTTTTTTTTGAAAAGAT
>NW_027622151.1:5000-7500 GCF_034508935.2 Berghia stephanieae
TACGTATTTTTAGACATCATGTTGTGCATGTGTAATAATCATCATGATTAATTGAAAAGTTCGCGTTCAAATCCACTGCTTAGTTTAGCAATTTGCCAATAAAGCAATCTAACCATTTTTGATAAAACGCCGCTTTTGGTTTGGCACCCCTTGAAAAGTGATTATAGCGCAATACGTCGATATTGCGCTATTCAAAGCTCAAGTTCTTGGATAAGAAATCAAACCAAAAAGAATATAGGACACACGGGCACATCCTTCCTCCCTCAGTAAATTTATATTATGCATTTTTCTTAAAGAGGCATCATAAAGAAGTTCCAGAAATAAAATAGTTTGTGCAAGTAAACGGCAAATTACAGCGTTATTGCCCTTGATGTATAAATGTCAAAATACGCACAGAAAAACATTCTGAGAACTCCACGAACTCTTTTTACTTTAAAACCAAGACATGGTTTTTGTATTTTGGCGCAAAAACGGCCGACCGCAATGAGGAATGTTTCCTCGTCAATGTTTACTTCAGAAAAAAGAATGGACCAAATGTCAAAGCCTACATTGGCTATTATATTTGATTATAGAGTTATCTGTAAAAAAAGTTGTTACTGACCTAAACCATCAATACGTTTAATACTTATTTTCTACGCGGCAGCAGTACGGTATTTGCTTCGTACCCGAGAGGTATCGAGTTCGACCAATCGCCGTTGCGCTGTGTGGCCTTGAGCAAGTCACCTCGCCTAGCCCAATTTGCGGCGCTGCACTGCGGCTGACGCCTGGTTAATTCCAGTTTTCCCTTAGACTATAACCTAGAGACAAATTTCTCATATGAGATGAATGAAGGGAATTGTTTTTATTTATATATTCATTTATTTATTTATTTATTTATCTATTTATTTATATAAACAAACCTAAAAATAAATATTCTTGATACAAATACTGTTGTGAAAACAAAGTGATAAGAAGCACATATTGTGCTTTCGATATTGTGTATGTGGTTGTTGCCCTCTATAGTTTCCTCGTTATTAAAGAAAACAAAAAAAGTTTACCGGGTAATATTCTTATATGAAACATACTTTTTCTTTTCTCCAGAAGTTCTTCATGAGCTTTCTTCCTCATCTCTGCTTTCACGGCTTGCTGTCTCACAGACTGCAATTCCTGTAATAATAATAAAAAATAATGAATTTCAAATCATTTACAAACACCAACATTAACGATGACTTATAACAAAAATCTTTTTAAAAAGTGATATTATAATATGTTTATTATTGGCGATGGGAGGGAGGAATTTTGATCCATTTCTTCGCAGCCTTGAGAAGGATTTGTTCAGGGCCATATTCTCCAAGATTATTAACCCCCAATTAGCTCACTTGGACAACATGGGTGATTCCTGTTGACATCAGACATCTTGTTTGATGAGTTATCTATTTGTGACCCGCTTCCTCAAAACGGTATTAAGTCGGGATGATCAAAGCGGTAAGAATAGAATCTATGACCAAAAACATCAGACTTGGGTTGAGTCCATGTATGTATTATTGAAGAAAAGATATAGAATTTTAAAGTGCTGAAAACCAAAATTTCGTTTTCTTGACCAGTTCAGCTTAAAATTGACTTTTCAACATCTTGTTCATCCAGACATAATACCGTTTTGAAACGATGGGTCACATATTCCTTCGTGGAATGCCTAGGTGACGATATCTTATGATGTCGTGGCGGAAGAGCATAATAATATATTAAAAGAAAATGTTCTCCAAGAGGAGAGATGCGTATTTCATTAGTCGAGTAATGTAAGTAGTGAAGTTTGTCACCTGTTGTGACGCCTTGATCCTGTCGCAAAACTCCCTGAAGTTTGTGAGAAACTCTTCCAGGCTAAAGGTACGCTCGTCCTCACAGTAGTGCTGGCAAGGCGGGATATTTGCTTGTCGAGTCGTTGTACCATTTCATCTACGTCCAACAGGTCACCATCTGCATCCTGTGGAATGGTAGGAGAATTTCCTTTTCTCGTAAAACTCACTATTTTTTGGACACACACAAACACACACACCCACCCACACACACACACACACACACACACACAATATATATATATATATATATATATATATATATATATATATATTGAATCGTGTTGGATACAAATATGGTACGAATAGTGCTCGATATGTAATAATGGAGCGAATTACAATTGTAATATTTACCACGATGTAACTCATGTAACACGCAGTCCTGACGATGGCTGAAAAGGCCTGAAACATCGATGTAGACTGACTCCAACATCGTGGTAAATATTACAATGATATATAGATAGTTCGAAGATTGATGACGTCACTCAGGTCTTTGTTATTGTTTTTGCCATCCGCGTTTATGAGTAGTGCTCACTGAACTGTATTAACCTGACTATAAACGTTCATGGATAAACACAGTTTTGTGTGGTGGGCCGTTATACTTCCGGATGGCAATGTTATGAGCTTCTTAGCCAAGCGCATACTATATATATATATATAATATATAT
>NW_027622152.1:0-14080 GCF_034508935.2 Berghia stephanieae
CCTCCCCACTCCTCATCCCCCTCCCCCCCCCCCCCCCCCCCCCCCCCCCTACCCCCTTTCTGT
Source organism: Berghia stephanieae (assembly GCF_034508935.2). Taxonomy (NCBI): domain Eukaryota; kingdom Metazoa; phylum Mollusca; class Gastropoda; order Nudibranchia; family Aeolidiidae; genus Berghia; species Berghia stephanieae. The sequence goes on from NW_027622152.1 coordinate 64, forward strand.
TCCGAAAGTGGTTTTTGGTCACAGGAGGCAGTGGCTTCCTTGGGTGCCAACCTCATCAAATTGTTACAAAACGAGGGATACCGAGTAAGAACAACCGTCAGAGATGCAGGGAACCAGAGAAAAGTGAGCACCTTCAGGGACTTTGTCCTCAGGCTCAACACCCTGTGGATATTGTCGAGGCTGATATGACTAACGCCGAGTCATGGCATAAGTATGTTAAAGTTCAGTCCTTTATAATGATTTTTCACCCTGATCTGCATGCATGACCAATTGTCTCACAAAGCGGTTTGATGTCATGTCATGGAAAACTAATATTTAAACTCACTCGACCAGAGGCCTCTATCTCCGTGCTGTTGGTACTTTTCAAATTGAAGAAAAAAAAAAAAAAAATTATATATATATAATATACTCATTTACTTCAAATAAATGACAATAAGCAGGTTTTATTCAATTTATCATGAATAAATTTAAAACAGTAACTTTAGAAATACGCCAGGCGACATAATTTTAAGGATTTTGAAGTGTTTTTTTAAGGGCAATTCTTTGTGTAACTCATGCATCAATCAAGGTAATCAAACTTATCTCAAAAACACAATTTGATGACATAGAATCTATTTAATGACGAATGAATGATAAATGAGGATTTGATCCTCTGCATGACACCAACGTTTTTATTCCCAGGTGGAAAAACTTTCTCCTTGATGATGCTCATGCAATTTAACTGACTTAACTTAGAGAAAACGAAAAATTCAGACATAATGTGGTTTCATAAAAAATTCTCTAAAACTTTTTATAAGCTGAAGTCTCAACTTAATAAGGGTGATTTAACACGACTTACAGTAACTTGATGTGGCGCCTAAAATAGATAAGTGTTAATCAGTGGGGAATCGTTTTTTGTCACTGATGTAACATGAGGTAGTAACTGATGCAACACGCTCTGAATAGTGCATTCAAAGTTGATAATTTAAGATATATCCCGGAATCTATTACTTTTATTTTTGTACATCACCATACATTTAATAAAATTACTAATGAAAATGTGAGAATAAAAGCTATATAAAAGCTCAATTTAATGATGATTTAACAATGATCGCATTCCAGAGCAGTGGAAGGATGTATCTATGTCCATCACGTAGCCAGCCCTTTCCCTTTAGAAACCCCCAAGTCAGATGAGGACCTCATTAGACCAGCAGTGGATGGCACACTCAATGTCCTGAAGGCTTGTGCTGCTGCCAAAACCGTTAAACGTGTTGTTGTCACTGGCTCCTTTGCCGCCATCCTTAACAGTATGTAATGTACAACTGTTACTGCTTGAAGATGGATAAAATAAATAACTATCATCAAATAAATAAATAACTATAGTCCAAATAATAATAACTATAGTCAAATAAATAAATAACTATCATCAAATAAATAAATAACTATAGTCAAATAAATAAGTAACTATAGTCAAACAAATAAATAACTATCATCAAATAAATAAATAACTATAGTCAAATAAATAATAACTATCATCAAATAAATAATAACTATCATCAAATAAATAAATAACTATAGTCAAATAAATAATAACTATAGTCAAATAAATAATAACTATCATCAAATAAATAAATAACTATAGTCAAATAAATAAGTAACTATAGTCAAACAAATAAATAACTATCATCAAATAAATAAATAACTATAGTCAAATAAATAATAACTATCATCAAATAAATAATAACTATCATCAAATAAATAAATAACTATAGTCAAATAAATAAGTAACTATAGTCAAATAAATAAATAACTATCATCAAATAAATAAATAACTATAGTCCAAATAAATAATAACTATAGTCAAATAAATAAATAACTATCATCAAATAAATAAATAACTATAGTCAAATAAATAATAACTATAGTCAAATAAATAATAACTATCATCAAATAAATAAATAACTATAGTCAAGTAAATAAATAACTATCATCAAATAAATAAATAATTATAGTCAAATAAATAAGTAACTATAGTCAAACAAATAAATAACTATCATCAAATAAATAAATAACTATCATCAAATAAATAAATAACTATAGTCAAATAAATAATAACTATAGTCAAATAAATAATAACTATCATCAAATAAATAAATAACTATAGTCAAATAAATAATAACTATCATCAAATAAATAAATAACTATAGTCAAATAAATAAATAACTATAGTCAAATAAATAATAACTATAGTCAAATAAATAATAACTATCATCAAATAAATAAATAACTATAGTCAAATAAATAAGTAACTATAGTCAAACAAATAAATAACTATCATCAAATAAATAAATAACTATCATCAAATAAATAAATAACTATAGTCAAATAAATAAGTAACTATAGTCAAACAAATAAATAACTATCATCAAATAAATAAATAACTATCATCAAATAAATAAATAACTATAGTCAAATAAATAAGTAACTATAGTCAAACAAATAAATAACTATCATCAAATAAATAAATAACTATCATCAAATAAATAAATAACTATAGTCAAATAAATAATAACTATAGTCAAATAAATAAATAACTATAGTCAAATAAATAAGTAACTATAGTCAAACAAATAAATAACTATCATCAAATAAATAAATAACTATCATCAAATAAATAAATAACTATAGTCAAATAAATAATAACTATAGTCAAATAAATAATAACTATAGTCAAATAAATAATAACTATCATCAAATAAATAAATAACTATAGTCAAGTAAATAAATAACTATAGTCAAATAAATAAATAACTATCATCAAATAAAGAAATAAATAACTATAGTCAAATAGAATGTAAGGTAATTATTATTATTATTATAATAATAATTATTATTATTATTACCATATTATTATTATTGTTGTTTTATATATTATTATTATTATTATTATTATTATTATTATTATTATTATTATTATTATTATTATTATTAAATTTCAATATCCTCAGAGCAAAAATCAAAGGATGAGAGTTACTCAGAGGCTGATTGGATTAATCCAGAGGATAAAAAATTCGGGGCCTATCCCAGGAGTAAGGCTCTGGCAGAGAAGGCAGCTTGGCATTTTGTGGAAAAATTACCTGGTAAGATCGTTTTGTATTGGGTTGTACCGGACTTAGCTGATTTGTCACCAACACCTTAACTCTCTTAGGACTAATCCCATAAATATACGGGACAAGTCACCGGCTGTGTAGACTAATCCCGTATATATGTGGGATCAAACAACATGAAAATTATTTTCGTTTCTTTAAGTGTTTGTGCATGCGTGACTCGTCTTCAATGTTAGTTAACACATTTTACCGTTGATTGGTGCAGGGCAGTATCGATACTCGATTACTAGTTTCAATTTTATCGAGATTTAGAGCAAGTCAGTCGAGATGGACAAAGAATCGATATTTATCTATATTCTTAGCTTCTGATCCCGAATGCTTCAAAATATGCCACTCAAAGTGGATTATGCTCAAGTATGATGTTTTATTAGATACTTTTCACATTTTTGTATTGTTATTTTTTTTTCTCTGAGATTTTATGACTCAAAAACAGTTTTTAGAAGACTAATACCCATTTTATTCATTTCAAATCATTTTCCTGGAATTTTTGCAGAAAACCAAAATTACATATTTTCAATAAATGCCATCATTAAAACTGTAACAGATATAGTGATGCAGTTTATGTTATTTATGATTGTAAGCCTCCAACTAATTACTTATCTTATTTCATTAAGATATAACAATAACTTTAATATCATTAACTTGATTTTTTCAAAACCCTTGACAAAAAAACAGTCTTTAAACGCTTGTAAAGGTAAGAATACCTCAGTCTCAAGAGAGATTAACTCTTTTAGCGCCATTGGCCGCGCTGTGCGGCCAGAGCAGAAATCTGTTCTACTGGCCAATGGCCGCACAGTGCGTCCGGTCTTGAAAGTCAAAAATAATAATGTAATCCAGTCCTACTTTCTACAAAAGTACTATCGATTGAACCAATGGTATCAATTCTTTCATCAGAACATTTGATTGGCCCTTGGGGGGGTAATTTTAATTGAGAATTTGCGCCGAATTCAATTTCGTTTTGCCTTAGCTTGTCATTTTCCTGCTGTCTCAATCAGGTGTCAGCCATTTTATGGCGGAAATGCAAATAAAACCTCAGCGCTCAAGAGAGTAAATGTGTTCTTGTTTAACCCTTTCCTTACCAACTATAGGAAAATCGTCACATTCGTTACGATATAACCAATATTTTTCTTATTCAAATTTTCTTTTGTACATCATAAAAAAAGACAATTAACAGTGTGTTGTAGAGCATGTTTTGCTAAAAAAAAAACTATGTATCGCAAGAACTTGCTGCTATTGTGTTTGAGTGATAAAAAATCTATTTTTGTGTTAGTTGGGTCTGAAGTTTTGAGGAAAACCCTGAAAATGGCTGGTAAGGAGAGGGTTAATGTGACCTAAGAACATGTCAGCCTGAGCACCAATAGAGCATCTGCAAGGAAACTGGTCATGTAAGCACTATACGCTTAAAGTAGTCCTTAAGAGGCATGAGACCCATGGAGCCGGAGTTTATCCCAGTTTCTATAGCATAAACGGACAATAGCAATTGCTTGCTATCCTTTAATTAAGGCGCTAGTCTATCGTGAAGTACTTTCCACCAAATCTAACAGACTCAGCTACCCATTCACTGCCAGGTGGAAAGGAGGGTCAGAAAAAATATCGACTACACCAGGGATCATTCTTGGTCCCTTTGTGTGTAAAGCGAGTGCTCTACCAACTGAGCTATTGGGACCCCCACTATACGCTTAATTATATGTAAAAGACATGACGGGACCCCCACTATACGCTTAATTATATGTAAAAGACATGACGGGACCCCCACTATACGCTTAATTATATGTGAAAGACATGACGGGACCCCCACTATACGCTTAATTATATGTGAAAGACATGACGGGACCCCCACTATACGCTTAATTATATGTAAAAGACATGACGGGACCCCCACTATACGCTTAATTATATGTAAAAGACATGATGGGACCCCCACTATACGCTTAATTATATATAAAAGACATGACGGGACCCCCAATTTATGCTTAATTATATGTAAAAGACATGACGGGACCCCCACTATACGCTTAATTCTATGTGAAAGACATGACGGGACCCCCACTATACGCTTAATTATATGTGAAAGACATGACGGGACCCCCACTATACGCTTAATTCTATGTGAAAGACATGACGGGACCCCCACTATACGCTTAATTATATGTAAAAGACATGACGGGACCCCCCACTATACGCTTAATTATATGTGAAAGACATGACGGGACCCCCACTATACGCTTAATTATATGTGAAAGACATGACGGGACCCCCACTATACACTTAATTATATGTAAAAGACATGACGGGACCCCCACTATACGCTTAATTATATGTAAAAGACATGACGGGACCCCCACTATACGCTTAATTATATGTTAAAGACATGACAGGACCCCCACTATACGCTTAATTCTATGTAAAAGACATGACGGGACCCCCACTATACGCTTAATTATATTTAAAGACATGACGGGACCCCCACTATACGCTTAATTATATTAAAAGACATGACGGGACCCCCACTATACGCTTAATTATATGTAAAAGACATGAAAAGTGATTTGAACATTTTTTAATTATTTTTTTTGTCTCTTTTTAGATTCGGAAAAATTTGAGCTGTCTGTTACGAACCCTTGCCTTATTCTGGGCCCTGTGAACAGTGGGATTCCAGGATCCAGCATTGCAGTGAGTCCTTTTTTTTTTTATATAAAGACAGTTTTAATTCCATTTTGGTGTTCTTCATTCTTTTGTGTGGCTATATGGTCTTGTGGTATGACACTCACCTTTGGTCAGGAAGGTCCTGGTTCGAGTATTGCTCTGAGTGGCACATAAGAGTTGAGTCCTTGGAAAAAGCTCTTTACTCACATTATCTCACCATACTCTCATGGTAAATATTTACGTGATTGTTAACAGTATTGTCAGAAAAAAAATTGGTAATATCACCTCACAGGCCTCATGTCTTATCCTACTTGTTAAGTTAACTTGCTGTTGGCTAAGAACCCACTGTATAGCACTTTGAGCACATTTAGTGCATTTTGCCCAATATCAATGTTTAAACGCTGAAGTTTAATTCTGTTCACTCTGCTTTATTGCTCACTCCTGGGGAAATTGATAAATGTGTCAATAAAGAAATACAACAAAAAAAAAAAAAACAAACCCAGAAGAAGAAGAACAACAACAACAATTATTATAATACTGAAAATAATAATAATAATAATAATAATAATAATAATAATAATAATAATAATAATAATATAATAATAATATATAATAATAATAATAATAATAATAATAATAATAATAATAATAATAATAATAATAATAATAATAATAATGATAATAATAATATTGATAATAATTTAAAAAATAATAATAATATTAATAATAATTTAAAAAATAATAATAATATTAATAATAATTTAAAAAATAATAATAATAATGATAATTTAATATAATAATAATAATAATAATAATAATAAATAATAATAATAATAATAATAATAATAATAATAATAATAATAGTTAATAATAATAATAATAATAATAATAATAATAATGATAGTAATAATATTAATAATAATAATAAAAATAATAATAATAATAATGATAATAATAATAATAATAATAATAATAATAATAATGATAATAATAATAATAATAATAATAATAATAATAATAATAATATAATAATAATAATAATAATAATAATAATAATGATAATAATAATAATAATAATAATAATAATAATAATAATAATAATAATAATAATAATAATAATAATAATAATAATAATAATGATAATAATAATAATAATGATAATGATAATGATAATAATAATGATAATGATGATGATAATAATAATAATAATAATAATAATAATAATAATAATAATAATAATAATAATAATAATAATAATGATAGAACTTTAGTATTGAAACAATTGAAAATTAATTTTGGTTCACAATGATGCCAATATATAATAATAATACAATTATAGTATAGTGGACATATACACATGTACACACCCACCACTAACGTAGGCTACATACACATGCACACACAACCACACACATGCACAATTGACTCTGGAAGACAACTCGTCAATCAAGTAGAAACAAAAATTGCTTCACAGCAGAGAAACAAGCATGAAGAGATGATAACAAAACAAAAATCATCAAGATGATGATGGTGGTGATGAATGAGGATCACGACTACTGCTACTACTACAATAATAGACAGACAAAGATAAACATTTACTTACTCATTATAGATAGTTCGAAGTTGACGTCACTCAGGTCTTTGTTATTATTTTTTGCCATCTGGGTTTGTGAGTAATTCTCACTAAACTATATTAACCTGACTATAAACTTTCATGGTTACCACAGTTTTGTGTGTTGATCCGTTTTACTTCCGGATGGCAATGTTATGAGCTTCTTGGCCAAGCAAATACTATATATACAGTCTTCCAACATGACGTAAAGTTAGATGTCATTTGCAGTTATTTCAGGTAACTATACAGTGTTTTACTGATGCTTGGATTTGGTGGGAGGAATGAACATCTGGAATGTGACATCCCAAGATTGTTATACAGAAAGGACATGCCGAATATTTCTCTGCCCTTAATCGTTTTTTTTTAGTATGTATTTATTGTTTTTTGTTGTTGTTGTTGGCTGAAGAATGGTTTTGAGCCCGAAGTGTTCTGTGTTTGGTATTATTTTCTTTTTGAAGCTGCTATATTAATTTTTGTTTACTTTTTACAGCCTAAAAAAAATAATTGAGCTTTTATATAGGGCAATATCCACTAACATGCTCAAAGTGCTTTACAAGGGGTCCCTGGCCAACAGCAACATTTAACATGTAGGACAGGACATGACGCCTGTTAGACGATATTACAATTTTTGTCGGACAGAGACAACGCTGTTAACGGCCAGGTACTCATTTTACATCTGAGCACGATGAGAGAATGTGAGGAAAGAGCCTTCTCCAAGGACTCAACTATGCGCCGAATTAGGCTTGAACCCAGGACCTTCCGATCCGAAAGCGAGTGTCATACCACTAGACCACATAGTCGCACACAGTCCACAGCTTAGTATCCCTTCGACAAAGTATTTACCATCATATTTCATGTTAATTTTGTTTTCATCCCCAGTTGGTCAGAAAATTGCTGCAGAAAGAATATCCCATGATACCCCGGTTTTGTATTCCGGTCATTGATGTGAGGGATGTGGCCCTAGCACATCTCAAGTGTATGACTCTTCCGAGGCAGCTGGTAAGTCATGCGTAGCTGCCAACTGTCCTGATAAAATGGAGAGAAAGATAAAGCGAGTAAATGTTACTCATAAATAAGGGAACAACACAAACGACGTTTCGGCCTTTGGCCTTTTTCAAGTAAACACAAAATATAATAATAATATATTTTTGTGTTTACTCGAAAAAGGCCAAAGGCCGGAACGTCGTTTGTTTGTGTTGTTTCCTTATTTATGAGTCACATTTACTCCTGTTGTCTTTCTCTTCATTTTATTGACTCATTTAGGCGCCTCAAGTTTTTGTCATCATCATCATCATCATCATCATCATCATCATCATCACTACCAATTATCACCTCCACCATCATCTTCACCACGATGACGACCAACACAAGTAAAACTGACACCAGCACCATCTCATCCTCTCCCACCACCCCCCTTCCAGTCCTCATAATAAACCCATACGGTTCCTATATCACATAAAGTCACATTTTTAACAATTATAATTATTTAAACAAAAAAAAATCAACCGCTTACACGGGCTAAACGTAATATATTTTTAAAGCACCGAATTGTCAACAAATATTTCATGGATTACGCCCCTTTGTTTTAATATAGCTCATATAGGCGGATTTTCATCTCCCTATTTTACACTGTTAGAGAAATTTCTCAATGTGGTTCTATATCAACATCGATTAATAGTGGTCTCAAGTTACATTGTACCAAATTTGGTGCTTTCATCACTAATTTGCACAATTTTACCCTAATTCCCCTTGCTATTACATGTATGGAAATGACACTCGCATGTACAAATAATTAACAATGTGAAATTTAATGTAAGCTTCAATTTAATATACGAAAATAGATAAAATGGACGTTTTGGGTTTCCCATTTATCAACAAAACAAGATGAATGAAACACTAGAGATGAATAAGATAATGTGGTATTCATCCTGTTTTGTTAATTAAGGGAAAAACTGAAACGTCCATTTTATCTGTTTTCGTATATTAAATTGAAGCTTACATTCAATTTCACATCGTTTTTTATTTCTTCGAGCTTCGAGCAGTAACATTTACATTCTTACATGTACAAGGATTATACTTTTTTTAAAAGCAAAGTAAAACAAGGAACAGAAAAGGCTCTAGATTAAAATTACATTTTCTAACAGTCCAAACATAATAAGAAATGAAGTGAGTAGGAAAGTGCTAGAAGACAACACAGAATAAAACCTCTGGGGCGGCGATGGGGGCTCGAACCGCGACTTTACTGGTACGACAACAACGCCTGGCCGGGGAGATCGTGACTCTACCGTATGAGTTATCCACGATCCCAAAAAAAGTCGCCTCAAACCTTTGTCTAACTAGAACCTTCTCTCCCGACTTCTTGAGGTCACGGGTTCAAACATACAAACACAGCGAAGTTAGTTGGCCAGCATTTATTAAGCTTAATAGCCTGAATTAATTCTATAATTTTTTTACAATCCCATTTTCTTCCATTTTACTGGCACTGAAATGACCTAAATATGCTGCTGTGAAACCCTAAAAAACAAACATTATACAGATTGAATTCAATGGATATTTTCTCTTCATCCTACTCTCTATTATCACAAGCCCAATAAAGGGTTCAATTATCAGACCTGTAAATGTATGCACATAGACCTAACCCTTCCATCTGCTGCCAAAGTAACTTTTTAAAAGTTTCATGTTTATAAATATTTTACAAAATTCCCCAATTGTTTTTGCTTGCAGGTCACCGTCATCTCCTGTTTGGAAACAATGCCTGGTTCAAAGAAATGGCCGATATCTTGGACAAAGAGTTCAGACCTCAAGGTATCTTTGTCAAACTCTGTCGTTGATTTCACATGACATTTGGTCACTTACTGATATGAATGAATCTGGCTGGGGTTCCTTACTTCCATAGTGGGCAGGGAGGCACTTGATTCCTATGAACGTAACTGAACTTTGATAAATGCCTTAGTGTTATCCTAATAAGGTTATCATAACTTCCTCTTGGTTGATATCTCCAAAGAAATATTAAAAACTTCAAGTTAAACAAAACAATGCTGCTAGACTAGTTTTGAAAGAAAGCCAAAAAATAATCTGCTTCAGGTCTCCTTACAGAATTGCACTGGATACCTGATGAGAAATGCATCATCTATAAAATAAGTTCCATTGCCTATAAATAACAATGTGAAATTGATTGTAAGCTTCAATTTGATTTAGGAAAATAGATAAAATGGATGTTTCAGGTTTCCCCTTTATCAACAAAACAGGATGAATGAAACACTACACGTTATCTCATTCGTCTGTAATGTTTCATTTATCCAGTTTTGTTGATAAATGGGAAACCCGAAACGTCCGTTTTATTGTTTTCGTACATTAAATTGAAGCTTGCATTCATTTTCACATTGTTATTTTATAGACAATGGAATTCTTATTCTTCCTTTCTTCTTCTTCTTCTTTTTTTTCCTTCTTCTTTCTTCTTCTTCTTTTCTTCTTCTTCTTCTTTTCTTCTTCTTCTTCTTCTTCTTCTTCTTCTTCTTCTTCTTCTTCTTCTTCTTCTTCTTCTTCTTCTTCTTTTCTTCTTCTTCTTCTTTTCTTCTTCTTCTTCTTCTTCTTCTTTTTTTTCTTCTTCTTCTTCTTTCTTTCTTCTTTTCTTCTTCTTTCTTTCTTCTTCTTCTTCTTCTTCTTTTCTTCTTCTTCTTCTTCTTCTTCTCTTCTTATTCTTCTTCTTCTTCTTCTTCTCTTCTTCTTCTTCTTCTTCTTCTTCTTCTTCTTCTTCTTCTTTTCTTCTTCTTCTTCTTCTTCTTCTTCTTCTTTTTCTTCTTCTTCTTCTTCTTCTTCTTCTTCTTCTTCTTCTTCTTCTTCTTCTTCTTCTTCTTCTTCTTCTTCTTCTTCTTCTTCTTCTTCTTCTTCTTCTTATTCTTCTTCTTCTTCTTCTTCTTCTTTCTTCTTCTTCTTCTTCTTCTTCTTTTTTCTCTTCTTCTTTCTTCTTCTTCTTCTTCTTCTTCTTCTTTTCTTCTTCTTCTTCTTTTCTTCTTTTCTTCTTCTTCTTCTTCTTCTTTCTTCTTCTTCTTCTTCTCTTCTTCTTCTTCTTCTTCTTCTTCTTCTTCTTCTTCTTCTTTCTTTCTTCTTCTTCTTCTTCTTTCTTCTTTTCTTCTTCTTCTTCTTCTTCTTCTTCTTCTTTTCTTCTTCTTCTTCTTCTTCTTCTTCTTCTTCTTCTTCTTCTTCTTCTTTTCTTCTTCTTTTTCTTCTTCTTTTTTCTTCTTCTTCTTCTTTTCTTCTTCTTCTTTTTTCTTCTTCTTTTCTTCTTCTTCTTCTTCTTCTTCTTCTTCTTCTTCTTCTTCTTCTTTCTTTCTTTCTTCTTCTTTCTTCTTCTTTTCTTCTTCTTCTTCTTCTTTTCTTCTTCTTCTTCTTCATTCTTCTTCTTCTTCTTCTTTTCTTCTTCTTCTTCTTCTTCTTCTTCTTCTTCTTCTTCTTCTTCTTCTTCTTCTTCTTCTTCTTCTTCTTCTTCTTCTTCTTCTTCTTCTTCTTCTTCTTCTTCTTCTTCTTCTTCTTCTTCTTCTTCTTCTTCTTCTTCTTCTTCTTCTTCTTCTTCTTCTTCTTTCTTCTTTCTTCTTCTTCTTCTTTTCTTCTTCTTCTTCTTTCTTCTTCTTCTTCAGTTTATCCCGCTTTTGCAGGGTTGCCATAATGAATGCAAACATATCCATGCATCTCGGTTCAGAGCATCATCTTCTTCCAGGCCCAGTTCTTTACATCGTCCTTTACCTTATCCAACATCTAGTCTTTAGGTGTCCCTTTTTCCTTTTTCCCGCTATTGTAAGTCCAATACTTTCTTTCCACATACTCCCTCTCTTGTCTTTTACATCTCCGAACCATTTCAATCTATCTTCTCTCTTTATTGATACATTCTTCACTTCAGTCAACCTTTGTATTCTTTCATTCATGAGGTATTCGTAGTTGTTTCCATCTTCCTCGAATTACTTCATCTTTGCCCATATTCTTCCCTTCTCGTCTTTGATCATTGCAAGTAATTGAAATGGCTATGTTTATTTTTCATTTTATTTCTCTATTTATTTTAAGAATGTAAAGCACCTAGAACCAGCTGAAATTGGCGTAAGGTGCTATACAAATGTCATTTTTATTCTTTTATTTTTATTATAATTATCTCAATAAACTATTTCCAGGATACAACGTGCCCACTTATGAGATGCCAGGTTTCATTCAGAGGCAGCCGTCTTTCCTTAGTGAATTGCGAATGCGCCCATTACGAAACAAGTTAAATGTGGGAAAACAGCAGAGTGAGTGTGCTTTGTTTTTTTTTTTTGAGTCTACTAAAAAATTAATGGGATTTAAATATAGGAGCTTTTTGTTTTTGTCTTGGAATGAGATTACTTGGTTTTATCTTTTATCTCTGCGTTGTTACTGAAACTACATAATCCCAATTATATGAACCAACCCCCCCAAAAAACGATACCTTTTCAAAAAGGTTAACTGGGCCGCACTACGAAAACGAATCGAGGGACTATCATAGAGATCACAGAACAGCACAAAAAAAGGTATGGGATGTAAATGAAATGTGGAGCCATTTTCAGTCCTGCCTACTCAGTGCAATCAAGGAGTCATTCCCAAAAAGTACATAAAAATACAAGAACGCCGCCGTGGATGAACAGGAAAATACGAGCAAAAGCATTCAAGCGGGCCTAAACTGAGCGGAACCTGGGATACATAAAAATCGTTTTGCAGCGTCAAATAGGCGTGAAATAAGGCAAGCAGAATGGACACACTTAACAATTGTTATAGAAAAAGGACTTGAAACAAACAAATACCAAGTCATTTTGGAACTACATAAAAAGCAAGAAAAAACAATTCCATTGGTGTAGCCTATGAAAGAAAATGAAACCCTGTAACATTAAGGGGAAGGATAAAAGCAACGATCCTCTTGGATCAATTTAAATCTGTTCTTACCCTCATGATCCAACTCATACAACCACCCCACTGACATCACAGAGGTGTGACCATCTCTTACTAATATCAACATAAACATCTCAGGAGTTGAAAAGTTGCTGAAAAACGTCGATCCATCTAAGGCGTCAGTCAGATAACATCCCCAACATAGATACTAAAGGAGTGTGCTGAGAGTTTTGCCCCTCATTATGCATAATTTTCCAAAAATCGGTCGACACCGGGATGCTCCCTGATGACTGGCTGAAGGCAAACATGCACCTGTATTAAAAAAAGGCAACAAAAATAAAGCAGAGAACTACCGTCCAATCTCACTGACGTCTGTAATATCCAAACTATTAGAATATATAATCTGTAAGAACATGATGAACCACTTTGAGAACATAGACATCCTAACTGACCTGAACCACGAGTTTCGCAAAGGATACTCATGTGAAAGCCAACTCCTAATAACTGTAAACGACCTGTTGAGACTCCAGAATGCCAACACTCAGGCAGACTTGGCATCCTCGACTTTTCCAAAGATTTGATACTCTGCCCCACCAAAAACTCTGCAGAAACTAGAAAATTACGGAATTTGTGGCTCTTTACACATATGGCTTTGTAATTTCCTCACAAAACGTACCATGAAAGTAGCCTAGACGGCATTGTCATCGAATGAATGTCCGTCATA
>NW_027622153.1:0-7500 GCF_034508935.2 Berghia stephanieae
CCTATAACTGTCATCTGCATTTTTTGCGGCCGCAAATCAGGGCGATCCGCAAATTTCCCCAAATTGGCAAATCGTGGCAAATTTTGCGAAAATTGGCAAATCGCGTGGCAAATTTTGGGGGAAAAAAAGAAGCGAAAACAAAATAACGAAAAAAAAAGGTGCGAAACTTGAGAAATGTTGCAGCTTTGCCTAGCCCCAAACCAAGGGAAGCTATTCTCTACGGATAATGGTCTCGTGCTCGCAGTGTATCTGCATACACTGCAATTCCCAATTTTGTGACATTCCTCAGCATGAGTTCACGAGGTATATTGGAAAACTGGGGCCCAGTGCTGTGAGAGAGTCTGATACTGGAATTATAGATCTGACCCTATTTTGGAAGTCTGTGGCAGATTATGTTCTAGCTCTCGCTGCATTGGCGTCCCGGTATGCCTTCTCAACATGCTCGTCAAACTGATGCTGAGCAAAGCTTTTCTCTTTACAATCTTGTCTTGTCTTCCAGAAGGCGTAGACTCACAGAAAACAACATCAAAGGACTAGTTTTCCTTGACTACAATAAGTTTATCGATGCTCTTTTTTTGAGTAGTAAAAGAAAACTAGGCCTTTGATGAGTCTGACTGAAAGTGTACGTTTTGTGTGTGTGTTGTGTGTGTGTGTGTGTGATTGTCTGAAAGTTTGGGCGCATAAATCACTTTACATTGTGTAATTAATAAATGTAGCCTCCTTAAATGTAATAAATTGTCTTTTAAATATTTTTTTTTTCTGTATCGCATGTTAATTTTTACTGAAAGGCTTAGTTCTCCTCGGCAAATTTTGGTCTTTTTGGCAAATTTCTTGGCAAATTTTGGGGGTTTTTTTTGGGCAAATTTTAGGTCCCAATTTGACAAAAAATACAGATGACAGCTATAATATCAAAACATATAAAAAGAATAATTTAATTATAAGTAGTGTCATAATTAATATGCCTCATCTTAAATTTCATGTATTCAATTTTTAGGGTATTTTGTTCAACAATGGAGTTGGTTTTTTTTTTATAATGGAGTTGTTCCGACTGCAGCCATTGATCCATTAATGGATTGTCAGTGATCTGTCATCTCCTCTTGGGGCCAGCTTGCCGTAATCTTTGGCTGATGCCATCTGAGGCATTCCACTCCTCTGGTGTATGGGGAAGAGTTTCTGTTGTCTCCTCTTGAAACTGATTTGAAAATCATCTACTACAACTACTGACTCCACCACAGAGCAATCAACAAAACTGATTTTCATTAATCTCATTCATATCCATCTGTCTGGCTAGTGTTGAAGCTGTGGAGGAAAAATAATATTAGAACATCTTTTTCACTGCATTGAAACAAAACAACATTTATATCTGTGAATTATGAAACTGGCCACATTATGAAATTTCAAGTGGTGCTGAAATCAAAAACGTCATTTCATTTTGAAACTTCTCTGATACCACATTGTCGTCAGGTCAAAGTCAGAATTTGGAATGATAAAAACTTTTAAACAATGTTATTCCTTAAGCAACATGAAATGCTGGCCATTTAATTAAGATGATTTTAGAACTACATCCCACTTTTTAAACAAATCCTTATAAACTGTTCGTCAGTGCTTAAAAGTGTTAATATGAATATATTTTGAGAAGACGATGGACTCAGCAACAGTATTACATTTTTGTTTTATTTCCTTGTAAATCATCTTTTTGTTTGAGTATTTTTCTCTAAGGGGGAACCAGTATTTTTTTTTTACATATGTAATATGTGATAAGTAAGCATTTGAGTGTGTTCCTCTTAATGGGGACCTGTGCTTGTGCCTGGACGACACTTTTAGGTGACTTCAAACTAAGTACACCGATGGCATGCTCTTGGAATCTACATCCATTCCATATAAGAACCATTCCCTTTTTGTTTTACTTATTAGTGCTTTGAATTGTTAATCTAGAATTGCTTGACTATCCATTTGCATCCTTTTTACTGGTGCTGAAATGACCTAAATATGTCGCAAGCAATTTAAAACAGAAGAGAATTTATAATTCTAGAACATTTTGCTATCCCATTTTCTTCCTTTTTACTGGTACTGATATGACCTTAATGTGTTGCAAGCACCGTAAAACCATTAAAAACAAAACAAATAAAGAATGTTGATTAAACAAAATCACACAAACACACTTATGTTATACTTCGTGGTCCCACTGTCACTTCAATGTCCCCCATTTTGACCAACTTGTTACCCGTGATAGTCCTTTCAGTACTGTTGTCAATGTTAAATACACTGTTAGTGGCTATGTGGTCTTTTGGTATGACACTCGCTTTCGGATCGGAAGATCCTGGCCCTGAGCCTCGCTCGGCGCATAGTTGAGTCCTTGGAAAAAGACTCTTTACTCACATTCTCTCACCGTACTCAGGTGTAAAATGAGTACCTGACCGTTAACAGTGCTGTCTCTGTCCGAAAAATTGTAATATCGCCTAACAGACGTCATGTCCTGTTCTAAATGTTGCTGTTGGTAGCTGACTTTGTAGCAAAAGAATTATGCTTACTGATTATGGTGTAATCTCCAAGATTACAGTCAGATATGTCAATAATATTTCTGGCTGGACTGGGATTCGGAACCAAACTCTCAGTGCTCATAACTGTAAAGAAAATTGTTGATAAATTTGAATTAATGAAGTATAGAATTCACAAGTTGCACTTTAAGTCCAGATTACCCATTACAAACTTAATGAGAAGGAACACAGTGGTGGTTTTTTTTAAAAAGGTGAATTGTTATGAAATTATAATGATTTTAATTCTATTTATATCAATTTTAATATGATACGATATCAATTGATTTTAATGTAAAATTTGCATCACATAATTACGGGTCTCTGGCTCTTTTTTTTTTTTAACCATGAAATGCATCCAAGTGTAATCTTATCTTCTGATCTTGAGACCACATGAATCCCAGAAATAACAAATCTGCTGGGAATAGAACCCATGACACTTTGATTCATATGCAAGCATGATAACTCGCTGTGCCATTGGCTTGCCCTAAATAAAACACTAAATGAAACAATATAAATCTTTACAGGACCCAATTCCAAAGTGGAATTTCAATACAATGTTGCGTGATGCCACTTTGACGATTTGTGATAAAAAAATACATGGCAATCCCTTATGACACAAAAGCTCTTGCTCCATCATTTCTTTCAAATTTGAAATATTCATATAATTTTGTCAGCTACTTCAGGATTGATGGTGTAAAGTAAATTTCAAGATTTTAACTACCATTGAATTATTAAATGTGAATACTCTTGTTTTGATACTCGACTTCAGTCTTCATTTATTGTTTTAATGTTTTTAAAATTGATAAAAATCAAGAGGAAACGTGTCCCACAGGCAGTTGTTAGATATGCAATAGAGGTGATATACTTTTGAGACTTAACTACCAAAAGAGGATAGTTATGTTAGAGAAAAATATTGTTCAATGAATCTGTGCATAGGCAATTGTAAGGATGAGTCAATTTTAGACGATCACAAAAGATGCATGCAAACATAGTACAAATTACTTGTTTAAAATATTGTAAGGTACTATCTTTATTCATGTCAGGCAGCCCCAGAGACCAGCAATCACATCGTCCTCCACTGTCCAGTCACTAAACTTGAAGGTGGCTATGAAACCGTCCTTAGTGCGGAGGAAGACTTTAGAAGCTGAGTTGATGAAATAAATTTGGAGGTGTAGCCATATGCTACTACTACTACTTTATTCATGGAATGCCTAGATGACAGCCTTTTACATTTGTATACAGAACAATGTATGGAACTATTATAATTGCAGAAATTTACCTTGAATACCATCAACAATGGTACTACACTCGCCAATAATGACGAGTACCGGTACTTGTTCAGTAAAGATTGAAGAGGGTCCTGGTTTCCCCCTCCAGTCTGCTTTACAGAATCAACATGACTTTGGACTATTCTTTTCTTGTCCTTGAATTTTTTTTTAGCTCCATCACCGAACGGTTTTTGAGAATTCCGCATTGATTCTCATTCTGATCTTTACCCCGACCTGAAAATGAAAAAGGAGAAAAAAATATGTAAATCAACGATTATGTAATGAGATTGTTGAGGACATTCATTTTGCACTGGAATCAGTTCTATTGATTGCTTTTTGTTGCCATAAAATCTTTATTTATTATTTTGGTTGTAGCAAACTTTACTCGTATAATTAGTCTCTATCCTTTAAATTATTTGCATAAAAAATGTCATGCTTTTGAGTGTAGATTATTATCAGTCATACCTCTTAAATTGGCATTTTATCATTAAATATTTGTAGGGTCTGACTGGAGAGGGTGAAGATTTATTTCTTGCTTATCAAATGTACTAGGGTAGGTCGCCCTAAATCTGTATGCTTTTCTATACCTCAAATTCCAACAGCTCTAACTGCAGATTGGTTAAACTAAACTCTCAACTGTTTGAGAAACTCAATTATTTGACATCTTTTGTTAGTTTGATGTAAACACATATGAGGTATTATCAGTTAACCTTGCTTAAAAACCGAAAATAGATACCAAACCCCCTCACCCCAAATATGTATGCTCACGCCCCAAACCCGTAAACGGCTTGCCCTAAACCAGAACAGTATTAAACTAGTCTACTAATGTTTCAAAATTTCATAATTTTTAAAATATGATAATGTTGTGGTAGAATTTCATTTATTATTAGTTTTTAAAAATATTTTCTAAAAAACAAAAAAAATAATTGAGCATATATAAAGAGCATTATCCTAGCATTTACGTTTGTTGCGGTTATAACTTTTGACGCGTCAGCGATTTTCTGTTATTTTTTGCACTGAAGACACCGCTTGGGAATTTATTTTAAAAAGAAAAAAAACAACCTTTTACTTTTAGAAAGAAGTTTATTTTCACTTCCACTTCATTTCGAATTTTTCTGGTTGTTGACTTGTTCTAAATATTCAAGTGAGTTAAAAGCTTAAAACTTTTGTCATTTTTTGTGGCAACTGACACAGATGCTAGATTGTATACTGCTAAACATGCTCAAAGCTCTGTAAGGGGCTCCAAGCCAATAGCAACACAGCAATATCACAACTTTTCCCCGACAGAGTCATTACTTTTAATGGCCAATTACTCAATAAGGAGCCTTGTTCAATGACTCGACTTTGAACCACTCAGGAAGGGACTTGAATCTTGGGCCTACTGGTCCAAATGCAAGTGTAATACTACCATACAACAAAGCCCCACTTAGTAGGGGCAAAGAGGAAGGGTGAAATTTATTGCCTAACCTCCGCACTACAGTACATCTATTTATATTGTTTATTGATAAATTATGGGTGCCATGTCGGCTATTATGATGCTTTAAAATTTTCATTGAACATGCCAACCTGCTTTTTTTTTTTTTTTTTCATTAATTTTCTTTCTTTTTTTTTTTACAAATCCGAGACCGGGTTGCCACCTTGCCTGTTCTTGCCAAGTAGTAAAAAGGTGGATTAGAGAGCAGAGCAGGGAGATAGGAAGTAGATAAACACAATCCAAAGTAGTCTAGAGGTATACAAATACAAAGCAACATTGTGTTGTGAGTGGCAGGGACCTACTGTAGGCACTTGCAAGAATTTTTCAAAATAGTGGCTTTGGGTATTAATTTAGCGTAGAAAAATAAAGGGGAGTGAAACATTAACTAGAGTGAAAAAATATCGCTCTATCTCAACTGGTTAAAAAGTTATGACCGTTTATGTGGTGGAAAATCTCTATATAGCTTAATAGGAAAAAATGTGACCAAAGCACAGCATCCCAATGGATAATCAAGTATAATTCAGAAACAGCTTCAGATACAACTTTGAAATTTTTACATGTGGTAAATCAACATCTCTGTAATACATTGCAAACAGAAAATGAATTATTTATTGAGAAAGAAAAGTATAGTTTAGAGCTGAGATAGCTGAAATCAAGGAAAAATAGATCACGACATACAAATGAATGACCTATTGGAATTTTGGAAAAGTCAATAATAAAATATTTATTCACATGAAGAGATAGACCAAATACACCACTGAATCGGCGTCATTTAGTTGTTCACTTTGAACTTTTCAAAATATAAATAGACCTCATAAAAGCAAAGATATGAACTGACAAATGTTTGAGGTGGTGTAGTATTAGCCTACAGATGCCCAGTGTCAGTGACCGTGCTGTAGCCTATTTTTATTTCATTTCATGATAGACCAAATACACCACTGAATCGGCGTCATTTAGTTGTTCACTCTGAACTTTTCAAAATGAAAATAGACCTCATAAAAGCAAAGATATGAACTTACAAATGTTTGAGGTGGTGTATTAGCCTACAAATGCCCAGTGTCAGTGACCGTGCTGTAGCCTATTTTTATTTCATTTCATGATAGACCAAATACACCACTGAATCGGCGTCATTTAGTTGTTCACTCTGAACTTTTCATAATGAAAATAGACCTCATAAAAGCAAAGATATGGACTGACAAATGTTTGAGGTGGTGTATTAGCCTACAGTCTACAGTCCTAACAGATGCCCAGTGTCAGTGACCGTGCTATAGCCTATTTTTATTTCATTTCATTTGTGACAAAGAAAAAATATATGTACTTCTCTTATTTTCGCACTGTCACGGAGTGCTGCAATCTCGACATAATTGTATTTTCCAGGAGGGCTGCAGTTTCAGGGTTTGAAAAGTAAAAGTTTTTCTCTTGTTGAGCTCCATTTTCGTCAATGAATTTCAAAAGGAAATAGAATCTAAACAAAACGAAAGCGGATGTGACGCTGATTAAATCTTTTGCGCCAGAAGAACCCAAACAGCAGCACAAAACAACCGATAGAGTCAAGGGCTAGGTCAGGACTAGGTCAGGACTTGCCCGCCCATTTCTAGGCTAAAGCCCAGCTAGTCCGAGACTAAATAATGCTCATTGAATCCGATTTTTTTTAGACACTTACTAAGCTTGGGCTAAAGACTAGCTAGTCATTTACTAGACTAGTAAATTACTAAAGTTAGTCCTCGTTCATTAGAACGGGCCCTGGTTGCACAAGCACGCAAAGAACACGTGATATTGTATCGACGCTTTTAATTGCTACAGCTCCTAAAGAAAACAGTATAATTAAAAATAATTAAAAGACAGTAACTCCACAAATGTTTAAAGATTTATATTAATTTGCATTCATATCTAAAATGCCCTCCAGTGTTTTGAGCTACAACTTGTACCATGTGATCTTGGCCATTGTGATACGATGGCTACGATCTCTCTCTCTCTCCTCTCTCTCTCTCTCTCTCTCTCTCTCTCTCTCTCTCTCTCTCTCTCTCTCTCTCTCTCTCTTTCCACACACACACACACACAAACACATACACGCACTCTTTCTCTTTTTCTATCCCTCTCTATTACTCTGTGTGTGTGTGTGTTTGTGTGTTTCTATTCTATGACACATCAAAGAACAAAAGATATTTTATCAACGACGCATTAATTGGCTACAATTCAGACCGAAATAAAACATTTTATA
>NW_027622153.1:12500-14074 GCF_034508935.2 Berghia stephanieae
AAAACTTGGATAACCTGGCTGTCTAGTGCTTTTTAAAATCTTTCTACATACTTTAGCTTTGTATAAAACAAATTTGTACATCTAGGACCCATACTTTTTATGGAAGGGTCTCTGAAGCTACCCATACCCCCCCAAAAATCACCCACCATGAAGATCGACCTGCATGTGCTGTAACGGAAAGTCAGTGTCTGCCACATGGCTATGATTTAAAATGATTTACGTATTACATAATATCATGAGATAGAGAATTCCTTGGGCATTTCATCACGAATTCTTTAATGATCACAAGATGTCCGCTCGATGGGTGCCTCACCAACTCACAGATGTACAAAAAAATAACAACGTGTTCAATTTTGCATCACTGCCACTATGCTTCAACGGTTCGATGAAGGTCGACCTGGAAATGTTGAAAATATGGATTTATATTATATATAATCCTGAAACAAAACACCAATCTAGAGCGTGGCTCTATCCTGGTGGGATTTCACCTCTGAAATTCAAGGGTTTCTGCGGCGTTAGAAAGCAAATGGTGGCTAGCATTCTCAATTTAAAAGATTAAATCGCCACAGTACCACTCCAAAAGAGACGCACAGTCACCTCAGATTGGTATATTAACCACTGCTTACCGACAGTTTGAGAGAAGTTGAGAAGACGGTGTCCAATGAAAGGCACAAGGGGTTGCTATGGCACAATGACAATGCTAATGTTCACACAGCCATTGCATGCAACAGTGCAGTTCTTGACTGAAAACAACGTTCAAATCCTAAAATCCCTCCATATACATATGCTCTGGACCTGGCCCCCTGTGACTTCTTTTTGTTCACATTTGTCAACGAAAATCTCCATGGAATTGAATTTGCGTCTCCTGAAGATGTCGTTAGGGCATTCGAAGAAGAACTTTCAGCCACACCACCGGAAATGAGGCAAAACTGCTTTGATTCTTGGTTTAAGAGTAAGAGGATGAAACTTTGCATCCAAGCTCAAGGAGAGTACTTTAAGAAGCTGTGAAAATTTGATGGTAATGCAATTATTCCTTATACCTGATTTCGGAATCTTATCTAGTGACCCTCGTATCTGCTTTTGTCTTCTTCAATATCATCATCATCATCATCATCATCATCATCATCATCATCATCATCATCATCATCATCATCATCATCATCATCATCAATATCATCATCATCATCATATTCATCATCATCATTGTCATTGTTGTTGTCTTCATCATCATCTTTGTCATCATTACTACTATCCACACATTAGAAACAACATGCACATGAATCATAACATTTTAAACCATCTCACCTTGCACCAGGTTACATCGTGTCGGAATCATTCTTACTCAAAGGTTGTGGAAGTGATCAAGGAGTTGAAGGCTCAGAACCCAAGCCTGATCTACGGTTAGTCTTTGGACTGCATCATATTTATAAAAAAAATTATTAATCAGAAATCAGAATAATTATGTTAAACATAAATCCGTATGTAATCATAACGTCCAAAAACATATTACAACGATTAGGTGCATATAGGTGAGAAGGGAAAATAAGATATGTCTTAAATGCATTATTAAACCA
>NW_027622154.1:7500-14032 GCF_034508935.2 Berghia stephanieae
ACACATACATACATCTACACCCATACACACAAACCGTTACCTCCCCTCCCCCCCCCCACACACACACCTCTACACCCATACACACAAACCGTTACCCCCCTTCCCCCCCCCCCACAAACACACACACACACACATCTACACCTATAAACACAAACCGTTACCCCCCCCCACACACACACACACACATCCACCCATAAACACAAACCATTACGCCCCCCCCCCACACACACACACACACATCTACACCCATAAACACAAACCGTTACCCCTACCCCCCCCCCCACACACACACATCTACACCAATACACACAAACCGTTCCTCCCCCAACACACACACATCTTCACCAATACACACAAACCGTTACCCCCCCCCCCCCCCCACACACACACACATCTACACCCATAAACACAAACTGTTACCCCCCCCCCCCACACACACACACATACATCTATACTACACCCATAAACACAAACGGTTACCCCCGTCCTCCTCCATCCCCCCCCCCCCCCCCCCCTTGCTGTCCCGCCCTAGGAACTGAAAAGCTGAGTTGAGTCTCCGTGAAAATGTGATCATTAAAAGCCAGGCACATGCCTTCACCCCGAGGGCGAGTTGAGATAGAGATAGAGGATGGATGGAAAGAGATGAAGCGGTTTTAATATTGGGGTCTTCTTGCTTGATGCTGTGATTGGACAGATATGGGAACGGATTTGGGGAGATAGGGGTGGGGGTAGGTGGGGGGGGTTGGGGGGGTAGTAGGGGGTGGGGACGGAGGGGGGAGGTTAGGTGCGAAAGGGGAATGACGGAGAAAGAGAGGGGGGGGGGGAGATGGGATGGAGAGGGGGGAGTTTGAGAGATGTATATGGGGAAAGAGTGAAGAATTGAAAGGTTTGAAAGAGGGGGGGGGGGATGAAGGAGGACGAGTACGAGGAGGAGGAGGAGAAGAATGAGAATGAGACGGAATGGAAGAAGAATAAGAGTATGAATTTAAGAAATATAGATCAAAAAGGCCATGCCAGATATGAGGATATAGGATTATATAATCTATAGGGATATTAGAGAGAGAGAGAGAGAGAGAGAGAGAGGGAGAGAGAGAGAGAAAGAGAAAGAGGGAGGGAGAGGGATACATTGAGAGGGAGAGAGATGGATGTTATGCCTATGAAGAACAATTTTTATATTAATTTTATCTCCCTCCTTCCTCAACCTATCCACTCCCTCCCTACCTATTTCACTTTCCGGACATGCCGCCTGTTAGGCGATAATACAATTTTTCGGACAAAGACAACGCTGTTAACGACCAGGTACTCATTTTACACCTGAGTACGGTGAGAGAATGTGAGTAAAGAGCCTTTTCCAAGGACTCAACTATGCGCCGAAACGAGGCTCGAACCCAGGACCTTTCCGATCCGAAAGCGAGTGTCATACCACTTGACCACATAGCCGCACATTATGGTAGGGACCCGTGGTCTAAAATTGAAAATTGAAAACAGTAAACACAGCCCCGTGATGACGAGCGTTTGCCTTCTTCTGCATAATTTATTTATCATCAGGCGGCTATGTGGTCTTGTGCCATGACACTCGCTTTCGGATCGGAAGGTTCTGGGTTCGAGCCTCGCTCAACGCATAGTTGAGTCCTTGGAAAAGAAGGCTCTTTACTCACCGTACTCAGGTGTAAAAAGAGTACCTAGCCGTTAGCACCGTTGTCTCTGTTGGAAAAAATGTAATAAAGTCTAATCAGGCGATAGGTGACGTCCTACATGTTAAATGTTGCTTTGGTCTGGAACCTCTTGTAAAGCGCTTTGAGCACGTTTAGTGGATCTTGCTCTATATAAAAGCACATTTTTAAAAAAATGAAATTAAAAGCTGAATATTCCTTAATCAGAAACCCTATTGTTGTAAGGTTAGAGGGATGTGGTCAAAAATTGAAAATTGTAAAATGTAAACTGTAATATTATCGTTATAAAATGAGTATACAACCGAAGCCATCGTAAAGTTATAGCCTGACACTGAAATCCAAAAGGACTGGCAGTTTGACGTCATTATTTGGTTTTTGCACCGTCTAGTGAGTTGTCGTTAGTAGAGCTCATGTAAACAAGTTATTTCATTGGTTTAACTATTGAATACATCTCACGATTTGTTTTCTTTTGTGGCCAAAGACTGGCATTTTGACGTCATTTTTTGGTCAGTGTCAGGCTATAAGTTTTCGAAGGCCACGGTATCAGGCCATAACTTTACGATGACTACGATACAATGCAGGATGCTTGGATTTTAAATCAGCTCTTTACTTTCGAAACCAGCGGCTGGTTACAAAAACGAAAGTAAAAAAAAAGAAACACACACAGGGGAGATAAAAATCTCTTATTATTATTATGTGAAGTGTTTCTTATCAAAATGTGTGGGTATGAATGTATTATTTACACTACAACATAAACACAGCCTGAATGAAGAACGTTTCTCTCTTCTGCGTTTATCACCATTGCTTGTTGCGTCCTCCAGTAAAAAAAAAATATATAAAAATTCGCGTAATGATATCAAGTGAGAACTCTATAATTTGACGTCCAACGCTCAATTCATACTTTAATTTAACTAATGACAAGGGAAGGGAGATAACGTGTAATATCATTCACACATTCGTGAACAACAAGTTTTTTTTTTTTAATGTGTGGCTATAGATAGTTCGAAGATGACGTCACTAAGGCCTTTGTTATTGTTTTTGCCATCCGCGTTTGTGAGTTGTTCTCACTAAACTGTATTAACCAGACTATAAAAGTTCATGGTTACACAGAGTTTGTGTGTTGGTCCCTTATACTTCCGGATGGCAATGTTGTGAACTCCTTGGCCAAGCGCATTCTATCTATAAATTTAATTTCCAGCATCCAGTTTAACTCTCTCCTTACCAGCGATTTTTAGAATTCACTCCCACCCAACACAAAAATATTTATTTATTTATTATTTATTTATTTAATCATTTATTTTGTATATTTATTCTTTGATAAAGATAAACGAGCTTTTGGATTTCGCTTAGCAACTCTCTGAAAAAGGTAGTATGCTTGTCTAAGAAGCTCACAACATTGCCAAAGGGAAGAATAGCGGACCAACACACAAAACTGTGTGTATCCTTAAACGTTTATAATCTGGTTAAATCAGTTTAGTGTGTTGGTCCGTGAGACTTCCATATGCCAATGTTGTGAGCTTCTTAGCCAAGCGCATACTATCTATTGTCTGGTTAATAAAGTTTAGTAATTCAAAACAAAACAAAGACCAGGGTGAC
Source organism: Berghia stephanieae (assembly GCF_034508935.2). Taxonomy (NCBI): domain Eukaryota; kingdom Metazoa; phylum Mollusca; class Gastropoda; order Nudibranchia; family Aeolidiidae; genus Berghia; species Berghia stephanieae. Next base: position 10,770 of record NW_027622154.1, read on the forward strand.
GTCAACTTAGTTCTATCTATAGATAGTTCGACGATGACGTCACTCAGGCCTTTGTTATTGTTTTTGCCATCCGCGTTTGTGAGTTGTTCTCACTAAACTGTATTAACCAGACTATAAAAGTTCATGGTTACACATAGTTTGTGTGTTGGTTCGTTATACTTCCGGATGGCAATGTTGTGAGCTTCTTAGCCAAGTGCACACTATCTATAATAATATTATTGTATCGCTCTCTACGCCATTGAGGTCAATGACACCACTCACTTTTCCACAAGTACTTTAACTCACTCAATCCTAGAGATGGTTGCTACTTTTCAAAATTGGAAAAAAAAACAACAATTATTTAAAATGAGCACGTGCATAGATCATTTTATTCAACTATCATTAACATGTAAACATTAAAGAACATTAGCTTTGATACTTGATACGCCTATAATTTGTCTCAGAAAAATGTAATAAATAGGCATGGGGTAAAAGTGTAGACATCGTTATGATATAGCCTGACACTGAAACAATAGCAAAGACCTGAGTGACGTCAATTTCATTCTGTTTATAGATAGAACGAAGATGACGTCACTCAGGTCTTTGCTATTGTTTTTTTTTTTTTTTTTTTCTTTTTTTTTTTTTTGTTTGGTTTATGAGTAATTCCGTAGCCATCGTTAAGATATATAGCCTGACACTGAAACCCCCCAAAAAAGACTCGCATTTTGACGTCATTATTTTGATTTTGCACCGCCGAGTGAGTTGTCGTTAGTAGTGCTCATGGAAACAAGTGGTCCCTTTGTTGAACTATCGAATACAACTCACGATTTGTTTTCTTTTGTGGCCAAAAACCCACATTTTGACGTCAATTTTTGGTCAGTGTCAGGTTATAAGTGAACGATGGCTACGGTAAAAGTAACCCCGAATATGCTTCGGATATAGCGTAGCCATCGTTATGTTTTCGCCTGATACTGAAATCCAAAAGGACTGGCAGTTTGACGTCATTATTTGGTTTTTGCCGCTTAGTGAGTTGTCGTTAGTAGAGCTCATGGAAACAAGTTATTTCATTGGTTGAACTATTGAATACAACTCACGATTTGTTTTCTTTTGTGGCAAAAGACTGGCATTTTGACGTCATTTTTGGTCAGTGTCAGGCTATAGATAGTATGCGCTTGGCTAAGAAGCTCATAACATTGCCATCCGGAAGTATAACGGACCAAGAAAACTGTGTGTATCCATGAACGTTTTTTGTCAGGTTAATACAGTTCAGTGAGCATTACTCATAAACGCGGATGGCAAAAAAACAATAACAAAGACCTGACTGACGTCATCTTAGAACTATCTTTAGCCTGACACTGAATCCCAAAAAAGACTCGCATTTTGACGTCATTATTTGGATTTTGCACCGCGTAGTGAGTTGTCGTTAGTAGTGCTCATGTGAACTATTTAAATACAACTCACGATTTGTTTTCTTTTGTAGCCAAAAACCGACATTTTGACGTCAATTTTTGGTCAGTGTCAGGCTATAAGTGAACGATGGCTACGGTAAAAGTAACCCCGAATATGCTTCGGATATAGTCGGTGTTAGGGTTAAGTGAGTTAAAATCTCCTCAGGCTGATAACAGCTTACTTTTTTCTTCAATTTTTTATATTAATTCTCTCCCTTGAAGACAGACACACACACACACACACACATACATACACACACACATACACACACATACACACACACTCACACACACACACTCACACACTCCAAAAATCCTGCAAATTAGTATCCTCTCATTAATTTTGTCAATCTGTTTTCGATTCCCTTGGGGAAGACACACACACACACACACACCAACACACACACACACAGTCAGATACACACCCCCCGTACCCGTGCCCCTTTTTTATTTATCTATTTGTTTTCATGTAGATATTATGGACTCGTTTTGCATATTTTAGATTTGATATTGAGGATTGTAGAGATTATAGCAAGCATAAGTTAAGGATTTCGTATTATTACACGGTCGTTTGTTTGTTTGTTTATTTGTTTTGTTTTTGTTTTTTGTTTCGCTTGCTTGTTTATATAATATATATATATATATATATATATATATATATATATATATATATTTTTTTTTTTTTTTTTTTTTTTTTTTTTTTTTTTGTTTGGTTTGTATGTATGTTTTTTTTTTTCTTTTTTGTTTTTTCTTTGTTTGGTTCGATTATGTTTGTTGTTGTTGTTTTTTTTTGTGTTTTTTTTTTTCGTTTTTATGTTGTCTTTTTAGTTGGGGGGAGACGAGAGTGGGGGTTATGCTTCTTTTTTGTTGTTGTTGTTGTTGTTGTTGTTGTTGTTGTTGTTTTTGTCTTGTTTCTTTGTTGTTGTTATTTTGTTTTTTTAAATTTTGTTATATTGATTTTTTGTTGTTTTCTTTTTTTTTTTTTTTTTTTTTTTTTTTGTTATTGTTTTGTTTTGTCATTTCCTTTGTGATGTACGCATGCGTTAAAAATCTTAAATGCCACGACCATGAGTCATCAATTGTGGTTAATGATCAACGCTCCAAGTCATGTGATTATATATATATATATCAAGGGACGCTACTCTTCCGCTAATCTCATTCCCTATAGGAGTTGTGTAGTGGATAGTAAAATCACATGAGGACATAAAAGATTTATTGACAGAATAAATTTTTAAAAAGATAGACGTCGGTTGAATGAATATGAATAAAAAATGAACAATTGCTGCATGAATGACAGATTGATAGAATGAAGTGATGGAGGCTGTTTAGTGCAGAATAAAAACATACAATGGCCTGAATTGAATGAATGATAGAATGAATAAAAGATTGACTATCTAGAAGAACGAATGAATTGATGAATGAATGAATGACTGAATGAATTATTTGATGAATAAACGAATGAATTAATGAATGATTGAATGAATGAATGAATGAATGAATGCATAAATGGTTGAATGAATATAAATGCATGGAGGAATAAATGAATGCTAGATTGATTGAATGAATGAATGAATGAATGAATGTACGAATAAATTAATTATATTGTAGAATGAATGGACGAATGAATGAATGATAGATTTGTAGAATGAAAGGACGAATAAATGAATGATAGATTTGTAGAATGAAAGGACGAATGAATGAATTATAGATTTGTAGAATGAATGGAAGAAGACATGAATGACAGATTTGTATAATGAATGGAAGAATAAATAAATGAGATAGAGTGATATAATAAACGGACGAACAAGTGAATGAGATTGTAGAATGAATGGAGGA
>NW_027622155.1:0-14068 GCF_034508935.2 Berghia stephanieae
TTTTAAAAATTTTTTTTTTGTTTTGTTAAACTTGGTTTGATTTTTAATTTTTTTTTTTTCTTTTTTTTTTTTTGGGAGGGGGGGGGGGTTGGGGGTTGTTTTTTTTTTGTTGTTTTTTTTGGGGGATGGGGTTGGGGGGGGGGGTGTTATTTTGTATTTCTTTTATTTTGTTTTGGGGTTTTTTTTTTTGTTTTGTTTTTTGGGGGTTTTTTTTTTTTTTTGGGTTTTTTTTTTTGGGGGGGGGGGTTTTTTTTTGTTTTTTTTGGGTTTTTTTTGGTGGGGGGGGGGGTTTGGGGGGGGGTTTGGGGGGGGGGCATTTCAAACTCAAGACGCGAAAAACATTTTCCCGAGGAGGGGATTTTTTTAAAAACACAAATTCATATCTTATGCTTGGATTCCAATATTAAGTTATCAGGTCTACATCAATTAAATACCGTTTTGTGAAGACTCGTCACACGGGGTAATTTTTATCAGCCATTCGAAATTAATTGAATAATGCAAATTGGTTTGGGAGCCTTTGGCTAGGCTATTAAATTTGACAAACATTGTGTCCCTCATTGAAGGGCCCACGGTAAACTTGTGTCTAATTGATCCGTTCTGTTTCAGCTTGTGGGGCTCGTGAGTGGTCTCGGGGTTTTCGACACTACTATGGCCTTCGGAGGGGGGTTTTTGGGGTTCAAATCCTGCCTCATGTAGGCGCAACTTTTAAATCTTTGGGTTTTTTTAATGCTCTTTATTCACATTCTCTCATCTTTATTCAGTGTAAATGAGTACCTGCCAGTAACAGTTTTGTCTCCGTCAAAAAAAAATGATACGAAAAGCCCCTTTCCAGGCATTCATTATTGTCCTACATGTTAAATGTTGTTGTCTTTGGGCTTCCACAACTTGCGCATTGACACGTTTAATATTGATAATCTATATAGAGCAATATCCAACCAAAAGGGTACCAAAGCGCTTACAAGGGGTCTCTGACAAACAGCAACATTTAACTTTGTCGGACGGACATGACGGGACATGACCCCTGTTAGGCATATTACAATTTTTTTTCGGACAAGACAACGCTTTTTAAGGGCCAGGTACCATTTGACACCTGGAAAATGTGCGTAAAGAGCAAGTTTCATTGACTGAGCTATCGGAACACACACCCCCCCCCCTCACCTTTTCTGAATGTAATTATAATCTAAGAATATATTATAAGCAAATCTTTAATTTTTGGTGAATTGACAAAAGGCGTTTTGCGATATATAGTAGACTTGAATAGATAAATGTGGTATCGATTTTATGACACTTACTGCGTTAATGGGTACACTGTGTCGGAAAATTTTAACATCGATTACGATTACAACGATTTAATTGGTTGTGAGCTTTGAGCTTTTTGCTCAACTCACCGTCATTCGTCATGCGGGGTGGGGGGGGGGGGGGGGGGTTTGTGGTGATTTCTGCGTGTTTTGATTTGGAATAAAGCAAGCAATGTTTGAGCATGGTTAGTGTTTCGGATGAGGTGTCAAAATGAGTACAACTATTTTTAAAAAAACTCCGCTTGGGTTGAGTGTTGTTATTAGCTTGGTTAATATGCATCTTTATCAGCTAATAAAGCCATGAATACTTTTTTCACCCCATCTGGACACAAGAGAAAATATCAAGGGAGACCACCCACGTCAATTCACAATGTCCTGAATAAGACCTCAAACGCCTTTAAAATTCAAAGGATTTAAATCAAAGGGAAAACCTTATGAAATTAGCATCCACGGCAAAAGACCGTGAACTGTGGAAGGAAATGACACAGATGATTAGAGACGCAGCCGAGGCGTCCCGATCAGAGATTAGAAGCGAAAGCCTTAAACAGTTAGTCAATATGCATCTTACACACATTGTCCCTATCGAATGAGTACCTTACGAAATAGACCTTGATGAAATGGGGAACTATATGTGACGTAAAAATACTGGTTCCCAATCTCTTTAGAAGTGTGACACAAGTCGTCCTCATACATACATGGAGTAATTTATCCTCTGGTTTCACAGGAAGCATCTTTTTTTCTAGTCTAACTCTCTCCTTGCCGACCATGTTAAAATTTTTCATACTGATGTCACACCAACACACAAATCAAATCGTTTTAAAATCAAATTTATAAAGCAATCATAACATGCTATATCCATACATAATATTTTTTAAGCCTTACAAATATTTTCTTTACAATTTTATGATTTAGAAAACAAATCTGAATAAAAAAAACGTTGTTTTGAATCGTAACAATTGTGACGATTTTCCTTCACTTGTAAGGGAAGTTAAATAAACGCCCCGGAATCATAAGAACCTCCAATACATCCGCTACTACTAAAAGGGTTATTCCACCTTACTACTCAAAATAGAGCGGCGCTAAATGGAGTATTCAATCCATGTCATAAAATGACAATTAGCTTTTATAAATAGTGAAATCCATTGTTTTTGATTAATTTATCCAGGAATTTATTTATAATATACATGATTGGTTTTTGACGTAACTCAAATGTCTATTGCGTCAAGAAGATATATATATAAATATATATTATATATATATATATGTGGTGTGTGTGTGTGTTTGTGTGTGGTGTGTGGTGGTGACTCCTCGTCTCAAAACGGTTTTTTAAGTCGGGATGATTAAAGTTGATTTATATGATTTATAGATGAAAGGAACGTCATATTTTATTGTGCTAAATACCAACATTTCATATTTTTGACCATTTAACTAAAATTTGACTTTTTAGTATCTGGTCCAGCTCGATATAATACCGTTTTGAGACGAGTGATCACACACACACACACACACACACACACAAACACACAAACCATACACACAATTATGAAACAGACATAAAACAGACATCTGTAACAACCGTAGTAAGTGAGGTGACAAATTGCCGCTAGTTATTGACAACACCCCCTTCCATTATTCATGCCGGCGTAGAGGATGAACGGTACATATCCCGGATCGAAACGCAAAAAAAAAAAAAAAAAAAAAAAAAAACATCCCAAACGCGCGAAATAGTTTATATGGGATCCAACAAAGATAATGAATGAAAAGTCCCAGAAAAATAGAGAAAAAAAATTTTTCGCGGCGGTCAGGGGGGTTAAACCCGCGATCTTACTGCTACACAACCCGCCTGGCCGAGGGCGTGATCCACCGATGGCTATCCATGACCCCACTAAAAAATCTCTCTACCCTAGTCACATAAAGCTCTCTTTCACCACTTTTTGAATCGTGAGTCCAACACACACAACCTCCGCGAATTATGGCCAGCAAATCTTCAACAGCGTAACGTCATTTCCCTTTCCCTAATGACCGGGGGTAACTTAGTAAACTGCTCAAAAAATTTATGGGAACAATCGGGGGACCCCGTTGAAAATTTATCCCCACATAAAAGGTACCAGAGGGAAAAAAAAACCATAAATTTGACATGTTTTTGACTTTTACCATTCTATCACAACATATAAAAAGTTTACCAGCTGAAATAAAAAAGTAATGATTTTATTTGTTTTAGAACCAAATGGCCGCCGTTGCGGGGCGACGTAAAAATCAACTACTAAATAAAATTTAAGTTAATAACTCAATATTTCAAACACAAATAAAATAAAACATGGGATCGGATACTCATGTTTTGGGTGAGCTTGAGTTTTGTTTTAAAAATATTTTTAAATAAATAGTTCGAAATGAGTCAGGGGGTCTTTTTTTTTGTTTTTTGCCACCCGCTTTATAAAAATCTCACTAAACTTTTTAAACCTGACTATAAACGTTCTTGATACACACAGTTTTTGGTTTGCCGTTATACTTAGGATGGCAATGATGAACTTTTACCAAGCGATACTATCTATAGATATATGCGCGTTAAGACCCCCACAACTTTGCACCCAAATATAACGGATCAATAGGTTAACTATGGAACCTTGAATTTTAAGCGGAAAATTACTCATAAACGGGATCAAAAAAAATAACAAACCCCGATGAGTAATTTCATTCTACTAAAGCGAAAATTTCTATTATACGTGCCACCCCTTTACAAAGGGGTCCCTGACCAAAACACACTTAACGATAGAAAGGCATACGCCCGTTAGGCATATTTCAATTTTTTTTTCCGACAGAGACAAAGGTTTAAAGGCAGGGCCATTTTACACCCAACGGGGAGGGAATGTATAAAGACTCAATAAACCCGACGCCGATGGGCTAGAACCCAAACCCTTCCCATGGGGTTTTGGGGTTTTTGTCGGGGTTTTTTTTAATGTTTTATTTAACCATTTTTTCATTTATGTAATCATTATCTTTTTTAAATGGATTTAACAAATTTTTGTTATTTTCATTATTTTCATTTTTATTTTAAAAATTATTATTATTATTTTTATTATTATTTTATTTTTAATTATATTTTTAAATTTTTTTTACAAAGGGGAACACCCCCCAAAGAAAAAAGATATTGGGAATTTTTAAAATATAAAGTTCTATTAAAAATTTTTAAATTTTAAATTTCCCCCCACGCATGATATACGCCGCACGAGGGGAAAAAACCCCTTTTTAAACTTTTTGGCCCCAAAAAACCCCCTTCAAAATGGGGGGATTTAAATGCCCCCCCTTTTGGAAAAAAAACTAAAAAAGGGGGCTTCGCAAATTTTCCCGTTTGAGATTTTTGCCAAATAGGGGCATTTAATTCGATCGTTTTAAAAGGGGTTTTTCGCCAAAAAAATTTTTTATATTTTTTTTTTTTTGAGAGTAAAACAGAAGTAATACAACAGTGGGGAAAGTTTGGGTTTTTGACGAAAAGGGGAGTAATTTTCCCCTTTCCTTTTTTTTTTGGGCTTTTTTCCCGGGGATATAAAAATATCATCGCACTTTTGGGTTTCTCCTTCTCTCCCCCCCTCCCCCCTTCATCCTTCCCTCTCCCTCTCTCCCCCCTCTCCCCCCTCTCTCTCCTCCCCCTTTCTCTTTTTTATCATTCTTTTCCCCTGTTTATCCAAAAAAAACCCCCTCCTTCCCTCTCCAACCCTCCCTTTTTGTGTAATTTTGTGTTAACCCCAAACCAAACACACCAAAACCCTTTTTAAAAAATTATATATATTTATATAAAATAAAATTTTTTTTATATGTTTTTAACATATATAAATATATTATATAAAATATAAAAAAATATAATTAATTTTTTAAAATTTTAATTTTTTCCCCCTCGTTTTTACTCATTCCCAACCGTTTTTTCGCCCCCCTTTCTCCTAACTCTTAAAAATTTTTTTTTTTTTTAAAACATGAAAAAATTTAAATTTAAAAATTGCCCCAAAAAAAATGGCCCACACTCTACTGGTTCAAACTAAAAATCCCCCCTCAACCAAACACACACACCACACACACCCTTTTTAAAGAAAAATATAAATAAAATTTTTAAAAAAAAAAAATATATATACCCTAATAAAATTTATAATAATATATATATATTGAATCGGTTTTTATAAAAATTTTGGGGCCCAAATGCTCGCATGTAGCAAAAGGGCGAAAACACCTTTCCCCAAAAAGGGGGGGATCTATATTTTTTTTCCATATAATTTTTGGTTTTGGGGGTACTTGGGTGGGGAAATGTTCATAATGTTGTAAGCATATAAAAATAAAAAAAATTTACTCAAGTAAAATTTTTTCCCCAAAAAATCTTTTTTCCCATTCCCCCCATTTTTATCAGTTGGGTTTTATTCTGGGGCTTGGGGAAATCCGAAAGAAAAATTGGGGGGAAAAAACAAAAAGATTTTTTTGGGAAAAAAAAAACGTGATAAATTTTTTCCCTAAATTTTATAAAGATTCAACTGAATGGACGACATGTGAAATCTTCACCCCCCAAAAGGGGGGCCATTGTTGTAACGATTTCAAAAACTACTATTTTTTTCCCCCCTTGGGGGAAAATTTTTCCTTTTTAAAACAAAATTGATTTTTTTCCCTTTTAAAAAAATTTGGTATTTTTTTTAAAAAATTTTTTAAATTTTGGGGCCAAATTTTAAATAATATTTCTTATTTTAAAAAATGAAAATTAAAAAAAATATGAACCCATCAACCCTTTTTTTCCCGAAATAAACTTTTTTTTGAACCCCCCCCCTTAACCCCAAATTTTAGTTGGGTTTTTGGTTTTTGTTTTCTTTTTTTTAAAAAAACAAAAAAAAGAATCTCTTTAAAATTTCCCAACTAAAATCTAGGCTAATTTTTTCAAACCCGAATCTTTAAAAGTGGATCCCAAAAAAAAATTTTTTAAAAAAATTTTTTTTAAAAAGATTAAATTAGCATCGGGGTGTAATTCCGCACGATAGTTTTTTGGGAAACCTTTTTTTCCCCTGCTTGCTCTGTCGATTGCACAATATGTTACAAACCCGACACCCCCTTTTTTTAAAGTTTCTTTTTTTAAATTTTGGGGCCTTTGGGGTTTTTATTTATATTTTTTTTTTTCTATAGGGGAACAAAATTTTGGGCTTTAATTTTAAATTTGCAGGTTTAAATCAAAGGGGCCCTTTTTCGTCACGCCCAAATTTAAACTTAACACCCCCTTTCTACACTAACAAAAAACATTTTCTTCTAAAAAAAATTCTTTTTTTTGCTAGATACCCAAAACTAAATATTAGTTTTTTGGGTTTTTGGGAATTTTTTACCATATATATGGAATTTGGGCCCCTGAAAAAGTATGCCCCCTTACAGGGGTCGGGGGTTTGAATACTTCAATCGAAGGGGCTGGGCCCCCTTGAAAACAAAATACTATCTGAAAATTACTGTTACAACTTTTTAAAAACTCCCAACTCAATCACCAATTATCTCGGGGAAAATGGGGGAAAAGGGGTCCATTATGAAAGATTGTTCTAGTATCTGAATAATATTTTGTCTCAAAAGATCTGAAGTAACCCCTATTAATTAACTCCCTTTCTACGGGGAAAAAGGGAAAAGGGAAAACTGTTTTTTAAAGCTACCTTTTCGTAGGGTTTAAATAAGAAGTAATCTTTTTTTATGAAGGGCCCCCTTTTTTTTTTTGTTTTTCTCCCAAATTTCCCCCAAACAAAATTTTAAAACCCTTTTTTTCAAAAACCCCAATCAATTTTTCTTTAAAATAATAATTTAAATTTTTCTCATATTTTGAGCCAATATCACAAAAAAAAATTTTTTTTTCACGACAAAAAAAAAAAACAAATTTAAAAAAACCCCCATAAAATTAGGGGATTTTTTCAAATTAAAAAAGAAAAATTTTCGCCCGCAAAGCAAAATAATTTATCGTTTTTAAAAAAAACTTTGACACTTTTAAATCCCCGGCTAGTATGAAATTTACACATACTATTTTTGGGTAAAAGCAACAACATTAACGTTATAAATTTAAAAAAAAAAATTCATCCCATTTTTACCTATAAATTTTGCTTTTTTTTACATCACGTCCAAAATTAAACCCAAAAACCCGATACAATCCCCACTTTTTTAAAAAAATTTTAACTAGGATTAAAAAAAATTTTCAAATTAACAATGAATTTTATATTTTTTAAATTTAAAAATGTATCTATCTGAACTTTCACACGCATTTTAATTTTCCCTTTTAAAAAACCCAAAAACCTTAAACAAAAAGATAGGTACGGAAAACCCCTATCGGTTTTCCCCCAAACGCGAAAAGAATCCACTTTTATCTTCATAATTCATTAATAAAAAGGGGGGCTATGAATTTGGGAAAATTTTTTATCAAAACCCCCTTTTTCAAAGGGTTTTTTGAACACAACACATATTTTGGGGAAAAAATTTTTATCATAATTTTGAAAAATTTTTACTTTTTCTGGTCTACATTAAATTATTAAAAATCTTTGGATGAATAACAAATATTTCTCCAAAAAAATTTTTTAAACAAATAATTTGAAAAGCGAAGTTCATTTTTATTGTATTCCCTCAATAACTGTTTTGCTTTTAAAAATTAAAAAATTTTTTCTTTTCCCCTTTTTTTTCGAAATTTTTACGAAAAACCCCAAAATTTTTAATTAACTAACATTTTCCCTATAAAAATTTTTTTTAAAAAAAATAAGGAAAAAATATTTTTGAACTAAATCATATTTAGATTCCGATCCTACTATTTTCGATTTTAAAATACTGTAATAATGAAATACCCCCCATTTTTTTTAAAAATTTTAAAAAAATTATTTTACTTTGACTTTTTTTTTGGGAAAAAAAAAAAACCCAAATTTTTAAAAAAAATTTTTGCGGGTTTCTTTTTGAACCTGGGAAAAAAAAAAAAAGGGGGCCCCCCCCTTAAAATTAAAAACCGACATTTTATCCCTTGTAGATATAATAATAATAAAAAAATAATAAAATAATAATAATAATAATAATAATAATAATAATAATAATAAAATAATAATAAAAATAAAAAAATAATAATAAAATAAAATAAAATAATAAAACTTTATTGCACCCCAAAAAAAAATTTTTTTTTTCGACTTTTAAAATTTTTACAATAAATAAAAATCAAGGGAAAAAAGGTTAATAAAAAAAAAGGGGCCCAAAACCCCAATTTCGCTTTATAAATAAAATTTTAACACTTAAAATTTAAAATTTTACTAAAAAAAAATTTTTAAAAATTTCAAAACAAAAAAAATTAAAAAAATTTTTAAAATTTTTTATTTTTAAAAAGTAAAAATGAAAATAATTAATAAAATTTTTTCTTTTTTTGTTAAAAAAGCCAAAAAACGGGGGGAAGAAAATTTTCGGTGTTCTTTTTTTCGTTAAAAAAAAAAGGGGGACCACCTTTTTCTACATAAAATTGAGGGGCTTAGGGGGGATCTGGTCTTTAATTTTTAGTTTTTTTATTTAAAAAAAAATTTTTTTCCCATTAAATCCATCGTAACATCTTTAAAAATTTTTAAAGGGTTTTTTAAAATATTGAATTTATTTTTTTCCCTTTTTCCACTGCAAAAAATTCCCCCCCAAACTTTATAAAAAAATACAAAACACTTTCGATTACGCCAAATAAAATAATTTAAAGGGGTTTTTTTCTATTTTAAACTGAGGGTTTTTCGATAAAAAAAATGTATTTCGGGCATTTTCTTAGCCTAATTATTTTCAAGTGTTCACCCAAACTGACCTGTCTTTCAATCTTTTTCCCCCAAGGATTTGTTGGGGAAACCCTTCGCTGACAATTGTCCTTTTAAAACGGTTCTATGGGGCCTTTTACCCCTCCAAAGTCAATCACTAGCCCCCCTTTTTCTTGCTTATGTTTCTCTAGTGTGGGGGCACCCAAACACAAACTAAACAATTTCTTCCAAAAACCACTCGTTCCCTTTTTTTTAGGGGCCCGAAACGGGGCATCGGGAAACTTTTTTAAAGGGGGCCCCCATTTTTACTTTTTTACCTCATTCTGTAATTTTTAATAAAACAGGGGACCTTTCCAACCCCTTTGGAGCGCCGTATTTGGGATTTAAACAGGAAATTTTTTTTTGCCCTAATTTTAAAAATTTCCCCTCTCCCCTAAGAAATTCACACCCAAGCAAAATTTTTTACTTTTTTAAATTTTTCTAGTCAATTTTTTTTAACAACCAACAGTTGCATTTATTTTAACCTGAAAAAAAAAACCCCAAAAAAAATCGCAATAGCTCCCGGATCTAACCTGAATGTTTTTTGTAAAAGCAAAATGGGATCCTCTAAAACCCCCCCCGTTGTAAGCAAATTTAATATCCCCTCAAAGGGGGGAAACTAAATTTCCCAATTTTTAAAAAAAAATTTTTTTCTAAAAATTTTATGACTATGAAGTCAGCAACAGGGGGGGAACGTTTTTATATTTTAATTTTTTTTTTTTGGGAAAAATTTTTTTTAAAATTTTTTTTTCTTGGAACCCCCCAATTAACCCCCCTTATTATATTTTTTTTCTACTTCCCCTTCATTAAAATTTTTACCCTCAAACCTCTCACACTTTAAAATTACATTTAATTTTAAAAAAAATTTAAAAAAAATTTTCCCCCAAAAAAAAAAATAAAAGTCAGTTTTTAGAATTCTAATTTCATCCTTCCGTTTTTTTTGGGGGCCCCTATTCACTGCTGAAAAAATAACTTAAATATTTTTTTTGGGGGCCCCCAAAATTTACCCAAACAAACCCCTAAAAGGGAATTTTTTTCCATAAAAAAACCCCGCGTTATTTTTTGAAAAATTTTTATAATTTTTTTTGGGCCCCCCCCCGTTCCTAAATTCCCCCAAAAATTTTCCTTTCATAATTGTCCCCTTTTTTATAATATATATAAAAAAATTATGAAAGGTTACGGGTTGGGGGGAAAGGGGTTGAAAACAATTAAAACACGTTTCCCTAAATTACACACAAACAAAAACACTACACACACCACACACACACAAAAACCCCAATTTCCCTACAATTTTAAAAAAAAAATATATATAATTATTTATTTATATTTTAAAAATTGTGTGTGGGTGTTTTGTAGTGTAGTGTTTTGGGGGCAATTTTTCTGACTTTATTTAATTTTTTATTTTCCCCCCTTTTTCCCCCCCCCCCAAAATACAAAATTTTGAAAAAACACAGATCACTTTTCCCCCCTTTCCCAAAATTCGCCATGCTAAATTTCATAATTAATTAAAATTTCCCCTCCCTCCCCCTCCATGGGGGCCCCATTTCCCCCTTTTTGTAAAAGGGGGGATTTCCCCCTATTCTTGGGGTCTTCAATAATTATGCCACCCCCTATAACCGAAAATTTCTTTTCCAACCCCCCCTTTTTACTCTTCAACCTCGTTTTGACTTGCAAAAAAAAACACACCTTTTTTTAATCAAAAGGGGAAAAAAACACAAAGAAAAAAAAAATTTTTTCTTTGAAAATTTTTTCTAAAGGCTTTTATCAATTTAAAAAAAAAAATTTTTCCCCGGGAGAAAATTTTTTACATAAAAACAAAAAAACAAAAGCAAAATGTACTCAATTAAAAAAATTTCCTTAAAATCAACAACCAAAAAATTTTAAAAAATTTTAAAATTTCTTCCCGCCCCCCCCCCCCCCCCCCCCAAAACCACACACATTTTTTTTTTAAATTTTTTTTTTTTTTTAAAAAAACAACGTTTAATGCAAAAAAGATAATCAAAACCCACATCACTTTAAATGAATAAAAGTTTTGTAAAAATTTTTAAACGGTTTCCAAAATTAAAACCCAAAAGGTTTTCTGTACCACTTGCCCTTTTGGGGGAAATTTTAATGCTTTTTATTTTAAATTTACCCCCAAAATAAATAAATAGAAACATGAGGACCCGTGCTCATTTTTTTTAAACACTTGCTTCACAAAAAAAGGGCCCAAAAAGATTAGGGGGGGGGGGGAAAAGGGGGGGGGGGGGAAACAGGGGTTGTTTTTTTTGTTTTTAGGGGGAAAACTTTAAAAAAAATGAGGGAAAAACCCAAATTAATGAGTATCAAATAATAGTCCCCGCCAGAACCCCAAATTTCTTGAATTTATTTTTTGAATAGGGGGCTATAAATTTATATTTATATATAAAATATATAATTATATATATAATATATAAAGGAAAAAATTTATTTTTTAACGAAATTTAAACCAAAATAAAATTGTCGTTTTAATACAATTCAAATCATTTTTTCTAAAGGGGGACAAGAATGAATCGAAAGTCTGAACAAATGATTATTCCAAATTGTGAAAAAAGAAAAATAAAAATTTCAACCCTTACCTAAAAATTTTTTTTAAAAATTTTCTATTAAATTTTTATTTTTTTTATTATTTTTTGTTTTTTGGGTCGGGGTTGGTGTTTAGGCTAAACGTTCTATTGGGGGGAAAATTAAAAAATGTTCACCCATACGATTCATTTTTAAAAATTATTTAACAAAATTTTCCGTTTTATCTTTTAAAACATTCGACATTTTATTTTTGCCTTAAAAGGGCCAATCTGTCACTTGATTGGTAACAGTAAAAAAAATCTGCAAAAAATTTAAAAATACCTTTAAATTTTAAAGGACGATCTTTTTTCCCCCCAAAAAAATTTTCAAATAATAATTCGAAAATGGGTAAAAAATTTAAAACCCTTCTTTTAAAAATTTTTTCGATTAATCTTACTTTCAATCTATAAAAAAAAAAAACAGTAAAAAATTGGGGGTTTTTTGCCAAATTTTTTACATTCAAACATTTTACTAAACAAGTAAATTACAAACCATTTTTTTAAAAAAAAGTTTTGCTCTTCAATCCAATTTTAAGAACAAAATGGGAAAAAACATATGTCGGGGAAAAAATTTTTTTTAAAAAAGGGGGTTTTTTAAAAAACCCCATCATTAAATAAAATTAAAAAAAAAAGAACACGGGGAAGCGGCGTTGTTTTAAAAGAATTTTTTGGGGCCCCTTGTTATAATTTTTTTAAGTGCTACTTTTTTTTTTCTCAACCTTTTTCCTTTTCCCCCCCAATTTTTTTTCGTTTTTTCCGGGGGGTTTAGATTTTTTTGCCAAGTTGGGGGTTTTTTTAAAAAAACGTCACTTCCCTTTTTAAGAAATTTTTCGGCCAATAACTGTTTAAAAAACTAGAATAAAAAACCGCAGAATATCTCTCAAAAAAAGTTTTTTAAGAGAGTAATGTTTTGTTTCTCAACCTAAATATTTTCCCAAATTTTTTTTACCCCCCCCCCCCCCCCCCCCCCCCCCCCCCAGGGGGCCCCCTTTCCCGGGGGATAGGAATTTAAAAAGGGGCCCCTAAAAATTGTGCTTACAACGAAACCCCGGGGGATGTCGCGGGATTTTGTTGCCGTGGCGGGGCTCCCCAAGCCAACTGCCGGGGGTTGGGGGGGGGGGGGGAACCGGGGTTCCCCAAAGGTTTGTGTTTTTTTACCCCTTTTGGGAAAAATTTTACCTAGAAGGGGGGGAAATTGATTTCAAACCGGCTCTCATTATCACAAAAAACCCCTCGCAAAGGGGAAACACCCCCAACAAATCCCAAAATTTTTGCCTCACTACTTGGAATAACTCATCTTTTTAAAAACTCCAAAAATTTAACCGGGGCCTCCAGTTTCATGGCCAACTGCCCTCCCCCTTTTAAAAAAGCAATTTTTCAAAAAACCCCAACACAATATGACCCCAAAATCAGTTTTTGGGGCAGGGGCCCCCAAACAGGAAAGATAAAGCGCTCCCCCAAAAAACCCCCCAAGGGGGGCAAGCTACACTCTTCTACCCCAAAAACAAAAAAATCTCCAAAAAAAACATGGAGGGAAAACCTTTAAACCCAAATTTTTTCTCTCCAATCTTTTTTTATGAGGCCAAAATCTTGCCAAGGACAAAGAAATGGGGAAAAGTTTAGCCCTATGCTCCGCCCGGAAAACCCAAAAGACAAATCTTAATAAAAATTAAAGAAAAATAATTATAAAAATAAAAAAAAAATAAAAAATAAAATAATAAAATAAAAAAAAATTTAAAAATAATAATAAAAAATTAAAAATAATAATTTTTAAAAAAAAACAATAATTTAAAAATAATAAAAATAATAATAAAAAAAATAATAATAAAAAATAAAATTAAAATAATAAAATAAAATAATAAAAAAATAATAATAATAATAATAATATTAATAAAAATAAATAAAAAAAATAAAATAAAAATTTTAAAAATAAAAAAAATAATAATAATAAAAAATAATAAAAATTTTAAAAAAATAATAATAAAAAACAAAAAAAAAATAATAAAATTAAAAAAAAAAAAATAAAAAATAATAATAATAATAAAAAATAATGATTTTGACATAGGGGAAACACTTTGACGCTATTTTTTCAATCAATCTCCGTCAAAAACAATTTTTAAAATTTTTCAAAAGACAAATTATTTACAAATATTTTTGGGAAACCCCAAAAAAAGCATCATAAAAAATTTTTTTGGGTTTTTTTTTTTTTTTTTTTATCAATTTTTTATTCCCATTTTTGGGGTTTTAAAGGGGGCCCCTTTTTTGGTCATCAAAATTGTTGAAATACAATATTTTTTCTTCAATATTTTATGGTTTTTTTTAAAAAAAATCTAGCGAAGGGGGATTTGGGGGGGGGGGGGGGGGGGGGGGTTAGTGTAAAAACCCAAAAAAAATCGATTGG
>NW_027622156.1:0-14041 GCF_034508935.2 Berghia stephanieae
GTTTTGGGAAAATTTTAAATTTTGCTTGAAAAAAATCACTTTGGTTTTTTAGTTTTAAAATGATCAAAAAAAAAAATTTTGGGTTTTGAAATTTTCGATTTTCATTTTTGGTGAAAAAATTTACGATTTTTTAAATTTCCCGGGTTTTTTAAAAATTTTTATAAAAACATCGAATTTTGCATTAAAAAGTCATTTGGCATCTTTGAGATTCACAATGTTTTGAAAATAGTTTTGGAGTTCAGATTTTATTTTTTTTTACGTTTTTTTTTTTGGGGGGGGGGGGGGGGGGGGGAAAAAAAGGGTTTTCAAAAATTTTGAGTTTTGACAAAGATGAAATCTTCAAAATTTTTTCTTGAAAGTCGCTTTGGCATTTCAGGTTTTACAATGATCAAAAATTAAAATTTTGGATTTTTGAAATTTTTTGATTTTTCCACGTTTTATGGTGAAAATTTGAGATTTTTTCAAAATTTCCCCAGTTTTCAAAAATTTGAAAATCATGACTTTTGCATGAAAAAGTCCTTTTTTAGCTTTTCGAGATTCAAATGTTCGAAAGTAGAAATTTTGGGGTTTCGTTTTTTTTTTTTTCACGTTTTTTTTTTTTGGGGGGGGGGGGAAAGGGGGGGAAAATTTACGGTTTTCAAATATCCGAGTTTTTGACAATCTGATGAAATCTTCAAATTTTTTCTTGAAATGTCGACTTTGAGCATCTTTAAATTTTAAATGTCAAAAAAAAAATGTTGGATTTTTGAAATTTTCGATTTTTTTCCCCGTTTTTTTGGGGGATTTTTTACATTTTTTCAAATTTCCGAGTTTTCAACAGTATGAAAAATCATCGAACTTTTGATGAACAGTACTTTTTTCTTTCGAATTCACAATGTTCAGAAAGTAGAATTTTGGGTTTCAGATTTTTCAAATTTTTTTTAGTTTTTTTTTTTTTTTGGGGGGGGGGGGAGGGGGGGAAAAAAATTTACGGGTTTTCAAATTTCCGAGTTTCGACAATCCATGAAATTTAAATTTTTTCTTGAAATATCCCCCTTTGGGGCATCTTTAGAGTTTTACAAAGATCAAAAAATTAAAAATTTTTGGTTTTTTAAATTTTCGATTTTTCCCGTTTTATGGTGAAATTATACGATTTTTTCAAAATTTCCGGTTTTCAACAGTATGATAAAATCATCGAACTTTTTCAGAAAAGTCCATTTTGAGATCTTTTGGATTCAAATGTTCAGAAAGTAGAAATTTTGGGGTTTCAGATTTTTAATTTTTTTTACGTTTTTTTTTTTGGCGGGGGGGGGGGGGGGGGGAAAATTTAAATTTTCAAATTTCCGGTTTTGACAAACGATGAAATCTTCAATTTTTGCTTGAAAAAGTCGACTTTTGGGATCTTCAGAGTTTTACAATGATCAAAAAATTAAAATTTGGATTTTTGAAATTTTGATTTTTTCCCCGTTTTATGGTGAATTTTTTTACGATTTTTTCAAATTTCCCCAGTTTTCAACATTGATAAAATCATCGAACTTTTTCATAAAAAAGCCATTTTGGCACCCTTTTGAGATTCACAATGTTCAAAAGTGAATTTTGGGGTTTTAGATTTTTAAATTTTTTTCCCCGTTTTTTTTTTTTGGGGGGGGGGGGGGGGGGGGGGGAAAAATTTTGGGTTTTTTAAATTGAGTTTTTGACAATTTTGATGGATCCCCTTTAAAAATTTTTCTGAAAACGACTTTGACATCTTAGATTTTACAAAGTAAAAAATAAAATTTTGGATTTTTGAAATTTCGATTTTTCCACGTTTTATGTGAAATTTTTACGATTTTTTCAAATTTCCGATTTTCAACATTATAAAATCATCGAACTTTTGCCCTAAAAAAAGTCCATTTTGAGATCTTCGAGATTACAAAGTCAGAAAAGTAGAATTTTTGGAAATTTCCGATTTTTCATTTTTTTTTTACGTTTTCTTTTTTTTTTTGGGGGGGGGGGGGGGGGGGAAAATTTTACGTTTTCAAATTTTTGGGGTTTGACAATTGATAAAATTTTAAATTTTTTTCTTTAAATAGTCGATTTGAGCATCTTCAAGTTTTACAATGATCAAAATTAAAATTTGGATTTTTGAAAATTTTGATTTTTTTACTTTTATGGTGAAAAATTTTTACGATTTTTTTTAAATTTCCCCATTTTTAAAAATGATAAAAACACGAACTTTTGCATGAAACAGTCCATTTTGGGACTTTCGAGATTCCCAGTTCAGAAAGAGAATTTTGGAGTTTCCCGATTTTTCATTTTTTTCCCGTTTTTTTTTGGGGGGGGGGGGGGGGGTTTTGGGGTTTTTTTGACCCGATTTTTTTTCAAACATTTTTCCGGAAAAAAAAGTTTTACCCGTTTTTTTAATTTTTTTAAAATCCATTTTTTTTTTGCAGAAAAGGGTCCAAATTTTTTAATTTTCAGATTCCATTTTTCAGAAATTAAATTTTGGGTTTCCAGATTTTTAATTTTTTTCAAATTTTTTTTTTTTGGGGGGGGGGGGGGGGGGAATTTGCATTTTCAAATTTCGAGTTTTCCCAACGATGAAAATCTTTAAAAATTTTTCTTTAAAAGTATTTGAGCACTTCGAGTTTTTCAATGTCAAAATTAAATTTTGGATTTTTAAATTTTTATTTTTCCACCCTTTTTATGGGAAATTTGACTTTTTTAATTTCCGAGTTTTTTAAATTGTAAAAACTCAAATTTTTTCTGAAAAGTCATTTTTTAATTTTCGGTTACAAGTTTAAAATAAAATTTTGGATTTTGAATTTTTTTTGTTTTCCTTTTTGGGGGGGGGGGGTAAATTTTACAATTTTCAAATTCCGGTTTTTCAACGATGAATCTTTAAATTTTGCTTAAAAGTCATTTGGCATTTCGAGTTTTCAATGTCAAAAATTAAAAATTTTGGTTTTTGATTTTTTATTTTTCACGTTTTTGGGGGGAATTTTTTACGATTTTAAATTTTCGAGTTTTCAAAAAGTTTATAAAAACTCAATTTGCTTAAAAGTCCATTTTTACATCTTTTAATTCCCCAAAGCAAAAATTTAAAATTTTTGGAGTTTGATTTTTAATTTTTTCCCCGTTTTTTTTTTGGGGGGGGGGGGGGGAAAATTTGGCGGGTTTTTTAAAAATTTCCGATTTTCACAAATTTTTAAAACTTTAAAATTTTTTGAAAAGTCATTGAGCATCTTGAGTTTTTCAATGTCAAAAAAAAATTTGGATTTTAATTTTTTATTTTTCACGTTTTTTTGGGGGGGGAAATTTGACGTTTTTTTAATTTCCGAGTTTTAAAAATTGATAAAATCTCCTTTTTTTTGAAAGTCATTTTTTGCATCTTTCGGGTTTTCAATGTTTAAAAATAAATTTTGGAGTTTTTGATTTTTCTTTTTTGTTTTCTTTTTTTTTTGGGGGGGGGGAGGGAACTTTACGTTTTAAAATTTTCCTTTTTTACATCTGATAAATTTCAAAATTTTTGGAAATTCGATTTCTTTTTTGGTTTTCTTTTTCAAAAAAAAAATTTGGGGGTTTTTTAAATTTTCATTTTTTAGTTTTATGGTGAAATTTTTAATTTTTTTAAATTTGAGTTTCAAAGTAGATAAAAAAAAAAAAAAAAAATTTTTTGGATTTTGAATTCATTTTCAGAAAGTGAAATTTTGGTTTTTTTTCCCAGTTTTTTTTTTTTCCTTTTTTTTTTTTTCGGGTGGGAAAGAGGGGGATTTTTTTTTTTCATTTTTTTTAGGGGGGGGGGGAAAATTGACCAAATTTTTAAATTTTCCCAGTTTTGACAAACGATGAAAACTTCAAATTTTTGCTTGAAATGTCGACTTTTAGATCTTAGGTTTTAC
Source organism: Berghia stephanieae (assembly GCF_034508935.2). Lineage (NCBI taxonomy): Eukaryota > Metazoa > Mollusca > Gastropoda > Nudibranchia > Aeolidiidae > Berghia > Berghia stephanieae. The sequence goes on from NW_027622156.1 coordinate 3,861, forward strand.
AATGATCAAAATTAAAATTTTGGATTTTTTAAAATTTTTGATTTTTTCCCCTTTTATGGTGAAAATTTTTTACGATTTTTTCAAATTTTCCCATTTTTTTAAAATATGATAAAATCTCGAACTTTGCTAAACATCCCTTTTTTGGGTCTTTCGAGATTCCAAAAGTTCAGAAAGTAAATTTTGGGTTTCCAGATTTTTATTTTTTTCACGTTTTTTTTTGGCGGGGGGGGGGGGGGGGGGGGAATTTGAAATTTTCAAATTCCCTTTTGACAAACTGTGAAATCTTCAAAATTTTTGCTTAAATTCCTTTGAGCATTTAGTTTTTTCAATGATAAAAAATTAAAATTTTGGATTTTTTTAAATTTTTTGATTTTTTTCCCCTTTTTATGGTGAATTTTTTCGATTTTTTAAAATTTTTCCGATTTTTTAAAATATGTTTAAAAACATCGAAAATTTTGCATAAACAAAATCCATTTTGAGCACTTTTGAATTCCAAAGTTCAGAAAGTAAATTTTTGGGTTTTCCCGTTTTTTTTTTTTTTCAGTTTTTTTTTTTGGCGGGGGGGGGGGGGGGGGCAATTTTACCAATTTTCAAATATTCGAGTTTTTGACAATCTGATGAAATCTTCAAATTTTTTTTTGAAATATCGACTTTTAGATCTTTAGAGTTTTACAATGTCAAAAATTAAAATTTTTGGATTTTTGAAATTTTTTTGATTTTTTCCCCGTTTTATGGTGAATTTTTGCGATTTTTTCAAATTTCCGATTTTTTAACATTGATAAAATCATCGAACTTTTGATAAACAGTCCATTTTTAGCATCTTTTGGATTACAATGTTCAGAAAAATAGAATTTTTGGGGTTTCAATTTTTTTTTTTTTCACGTTTTTTTTTTTGGGGGGGGGGGGAGGGGGGAATTTGACCTTTTCAATTCCCCAGTTTTTGACAATCGATGAAATCTTCAAATTTTTGCTTTAAAAAGCGACTTTTTACATTTCAGGTTTTACAATGATCAAAAATTAAAAATTTTTGGATTTTTGAAATTTTCGATTTTTCCCGTTTTTTTGGTGAATTTTTGCGATTTTTTTTAAATTTTCCGGTTTTCCATAGAAAAATCATCGAAACTTTTGCATTAACAGTCTTTTACATCTTTCGAGATTCACAATGTTAGAAAATGAATTTTGGAGTTTCCAATTTTTTTTTTTTTTACGTTTTTTTTTTTTTGGGGGGGGGGGAGGGGGAAATTTTCTTTTTCAAATTCCGAGTTTTGACAATCGATGAAAACTTTAAATTTTTGCTTGAAATAGTCGCTTTGGCACTTCGAGTTTTACAATGATCAAAAATTAAAATTTTGGGTTTTTGAAATTTTCGTTTTTCCCCGTTTTTTGGTGAAAATTTTTACGTTTTTTTAAATTTCCCAGTTTCAAAATATGATAAAATACGAATTTTGCAAAACAGTCCATTTTGGCTCTTTCAGATTCCAATTTCAGAAAATAAATTTTGGGTTTTCGATTTTTATTTTTTTCACTTTTTTTTTTTTTGGGGGGTGGGGGGGGGGGGGGGAAAAAAGACGGTTTTCAAATTCCAGTTTTTGAAATTGATGAAATCTTCAAAATTTTTTTTGAAATAGTCGACTTTGAGCATCTTTAGGTTTTACAATGATCAAAAATTAAAAATTTTATTTTTTAAAATTTTGATTTTTTCCACGTTTTTTGGGGAATTTTTGACGATTTTTTCAAATTTCCCGGGTTTTTAAAAATAGATAAAATCATCGAACTTTTATAAACAGTCATTTTGAGCCCCTTTTGAGATTTACAAGTTTTAGAAAGTAGAATTTTGGGGTTTCGATTTTTCATTTTTTTCCCCTTTTTTTTTTTTTGGGGGGGGGGGAGGGGGGGAAAAATTGACATTTTCAAAATTTTCCGAGTTTTTACAATGGGGAAAATTTTAAATTTTTGCTTGAAATGTCACTTTGAGCCTTTAGAGTTTTACAAGATCAAAAATTAAAATTTTGGATTTTTTAAATTTTTGATTTTTCCTTTTAGGTAAAATTTTGACGATTTTTTTCAAATTTCCCAGTTTTCAACGTATGATAAAATCATCGAATTTTTGCATGAAACGTCCCCTTTTGGAAACTTTCGAGTTTACAAAGTTAGAAAGTAAATTTTGGAGTTTCCAGATTTTATTTTTTTTTACGTTTTTTTTTTTGGGGGGCGGGGGGGGGGGGGAAAAAAGAATTTTCAAAATTTTTGATTTTTTTACAAACGATGAAATCCAATTTTTGCTTGAAAAAGCACTTTTAGCATCTTCAATTTTTCAATGATCAAAAAAAAAAATTTTGGGTTTTTGAAAAATTTTTGATTTTTCCCCGTTTTTTTGGTGAATTTTTTACGATTTTTTCAAATTTCCGATTTTTAACATATGTAAAAACATCGAACTTTTTCATAAACGTCCATTTTTGGGATCTTTCGGTCACAAAGTTCAGAAAGAGAATTTTGGGGTTTCCAATTTTTATTTTTTCACGTTTTTTTTTTTTGGGGGGGGGGGGGAAAGGGGGGGGGAAAAATTTACGGTTTTTAAATTTCGAGTTTTGCAATCCGATAAATCTTCAAATTTTTTTTGAAAAAAAGTCGACTTTTGAGCATTTCAAATTTTACAATGATCAAAAAATTAAAATTTGGATTTTTTTTAAATTTTCGATTTTCCCCTTTTATGGTGAAAATTTTGGGCGATTTTTTCAAAAATTTCCAGTTTTCAAAAAATTGAAAAATCATCGATCTTTTGCTGAAACAGTCCCTTTTGACATCTTTCAGATTCACAATTTCAGAAAGTAGAATTTTTGGGGTTTCCAGTTTTTTATTTTTTTTTTCCCTTTCTCTTTTTTTGGGGGGGGGGGGGGGGGCAATTTGACCGGTTTTTAAATATCCCAGTTTTTTACAATCGATAAATCTTTAAATTTTTGCTTGAAATTTCACTTTGACATCTTCAGAGTTTTACAAGATCAAAAATTAAATTTTGGATTTTTGAAAATTTTCGATTTTTCCAGTTTTTTGGTGAATTTTTTCGATTTTTTTTAATTTCCCAGTTTTTAACATATGATAAAATCATCGAACTTTTGCTGAAACATCATTTTGGCATCTTTTGAGATTCACAAGGTTTAAAAATAGAATTTTGGAGTTTCTGTTTTTTTTTTTTTTCCCTTTTTTTTTTTTTTGGGGGGGGGGGGAGGGGGAAAAATTTACGGTTTTTTAAATTCCGAGTTTTTTACAAAGATGAAAACTTCAAATTTTTGCTTGAAATAGTCGACTTTTGGGTCTTCAGGTTTTACAATGATCAAAAAAATTAAAAATTTTGGGTTTTTTAAATTTTCGATTTTTCCCCGTTTTTTGGTAAATTTTGACGATTTTTTTTAAAATTTTCCCAGTTTTCAAAAGTATGATAAAATCTCGAATTTTGCTAAAAGTCTTTTAGATTTTCGAATTCACAATGTTCAGAAAAAGAATTTGGAAATTTCTAGATTTTTATTTTTTTTTAGTTTTTTTTTTTTTTTTGGGGGGGGCGGGGGGGGGGGAAAAAATTTACGATTTTCAAATTTCCGAGTTTTTGACAATCCCATGAAATCTTTAAATTTTGCTTGAAAAATCCACTTTGAGATCTTCAGAGTTTTTTCAAAGATCAAAAATTAAAATTTTGGTTTTTGAAATTTTCGATTTTTCCGTTTTTGGTGAAAATTTTTTTCGATTTTTTCAAATTCCCCAGTTTCAACGATGATAAAATCATCGAACTTTTTTGAAAAAATCCCTTTTGAGCATCTTCGGATTTACAATGTTAGAAAATAGAATTTTGGAGTTTCCAGATTTTTATTTTTTCACGTTTTTTTTTTTTGGGGGGGGGGGGGGGGGGAATTGACAAATTTTTAAATTTTCCCAGTTTTGACAATCGATGAAATCTTAAATTTTGCTTGAAATTCACTTTGACTTTTTCAGAGTTTACAATGATCAAAAATTTTAAAATTTTGGGTTTTTGAATTTTCGATTTTTTCCCCGTTTTATGGGGGAAAATTTTTTACGATTTTTTCAAATTTTTCCGAGTTTTCAAAATATGATAAAATCTCGAAATTTTTCATGAAAAAAGTCCATTTTGAGCTCTTTCGAGTTTTACAATGTTCAGAAAGTGAATTTTGGGTTTTCCCGATTTTTATTTTTTACTTTTCTCTTTTTGGGGGGGAGGGGGGATGGGCAATTTACCTTTTCAAATTCCGAGTTTTTTTACAATCTGATAAATCTTTAAATTTTTTCTTGAAAAAAATCGATTTTAATCTTCAGAGTTTTTTCATGACAAAAATTAAAAATTTTTATTTTTTAAAATTTTGATTTTTCCCCGTTTTTGGTGAAAAATTTTTACATTTTTTTAAATTTCCCCGGGTTTTCAAAATTGATAAAAACATCGACTTTTTCATGAAACTTTTATTTAGCATCTTTCGGGGTTCACAATGTTCAGAAAATAAATTTTGGAGTTTCAGATTTTTATTTTTTTTTAGTTTTTCTTTTTTGGGGGGAGGGGGGGAGTGGGGCAAATTTTAAATTTTCAAAAACCGGTTTTTGACAAACTGATGAAAATTTTAAATTTTGCTTGAAATATGACTTTGAGACTTCAGAGTTTTTTCATGATCAAAAATTAAAAAATTTTTGGGTTTTTGAAATTTTCGATTTTTCCCCGTTTTAGGTGAAATTTTTGAGATTTTTTCAAAATTTCCGAGTTTTCAATATGGGTAAAATCATCGACTTTTTGCATGAAAAGTCCATTTTTAGCATCTTTCGGATTCACAATGTTTAGAAAGAGAATTTTGGGGTTTCAGATTTTTCATTTTTTTCACGTTTTTTTTTTTGGGGGGGGGGGGGGGGGGAAAAATTTACCATTTTTAAAAAATTTCCCAGTTTTTGAAAATCGATGAAAACTTAAATTTTTGCTGAAATGTGACTTTGAGCATCTTTAGAGTTTTACAAGATCAAAAATTTAAAAAATTTTGGGTTTTTTAAAATTTTTGATTTTTCCCCGTTTTATGGGGTTTTTTGACGATTTTTTAAATTTCCGAGTTTTTTAACAGTTGAAAAATCATCGAACTTTGCAAAACAGTCCCTTTTTGGGTTTTCGGAAATTTCCCAAAGTTTAAAAGAAATTTTGGGTTTCGATTTTTCATTTTTTTCCGTTTTTTTTTTTTTGGGGGGGGGGGGGGGGGGGAAAAAAAACATTTTTAAATTTCCGAGTTTTCGACATCTATGAAAAACTTCAAATTTTTTCTTGAAAAAAGTCACTTGGGGCCCTTTAAGTTTTACAATGACAAAAATTTTTTTTGGATTTTTGAAATTTTTTGATTTTTCACGTTTTTGGTGAAAAAATTTACGATTTTTTCAAAAATTTCCGAGTTTTTAAAATTATAAAATCGAATTTTTCATAAACAGTCCATTTGGCATCTTTCGAGATTCCAATTTTTTCAGAAAGTAGAATTTTTGGGGTTTCCAATTTTTTATTTTTTTCACGTTTTTTTTTTTTGGGGGGGGGGGGGGGGCAAAATTTTACGGTTTTCAAAAATTCCCATTTTGACAAACTGATGAAATCTTCAAATTTTTGCTTGAAATAGTCACTTTGAGCATCTCAGAGTTTTCAAAAGATCAAAAATTAAAAATTTTTGGTTTTTGAATTTTTTGATTTTTCCCGTTTTTTTTGGGGAAAATTTTGACGATTTTTTCAAATTCCCGGGTTTTTAACATAGATAAAATCATCGAATTTTTCATAAAATCCTTTTTGGGATCTTTCGAATTCCAATTTTTCGAAAGTAGAATTTTTGGAGTTTCCGATTTTTAATTTTTTTCCGTTTTTTTTTTGGGGGGGGGGGGGGGGGGGCAAATTTTACCTTTTCAAATATCGAGTTTTGACAAATTTATAAACTTCAAAATTTTTGCTTTAAAAAGTCACTTTGAGACTTCAGGTTTTACAATGATCAAAAATTAAAATTTTGGATTTTTGAAAATTTCGATTTTTAGTTTTTGGGAATTTTGCGATTTTTAAAATTTCCGAGTTTTCAACATATGATAAAATCATCAACTTTTGCTTTAAAAAATCCATTTTGGCATCTTTCAGATTCCAATGTTCCGGGAAGTGAATTTTTGGGGTTTTTAGTTTTTCTTTTTTCATTTTTTTTTTTTGGGGGGGGGGGGGGGGGGAAATTTTACGGTTTTTCAAATTTCAGTTTTGACAATTGATGAAATCTTAAATTTTTTCTTTAAATAGTCCTTTGGCATCTTGGTTTTCAATGACAAAAAAAAAAAATTTTGGTTTTGAAAATTTTTGATTTTTCCCCGTTTTTTTTGGGGGAATATTTTACGATTTTTCAAATTTCCGAGTTTTAACAGAGATAAAATCATCGAACTTTTGCATGAAACAGTCCCCTTTTTAGCACTTGAGATTCACAATTTCAGAAATTAGAATTTTGGATTTCGATTTTTATTTTTTTACCCTTTTTTTTTTTTTGGGGGGGGGGGGGGGGGGGAATTTTAAAATTTTAAATTCCGAGTTTTACAATCGATAAATCTTCAAATTTTTTCTTGAAAAAATCACTTTGACATCTTCAGAGTTTTACAATGACAAAATTAAAAATTTTTGGGTTTTTTTAAATTTTTGATTTTTTTCCCCGTTTTTTGGGAAAATTTTTCGATTTTTCAAATTTCCCATTTTAAAGATATAAAAAACGAAATTTTGCATAACTCCATTTTTGGGATCTTTCGAGATTTCCATGTTCAAAAGTAGAATTTTGGAGTTTCCAGATTTTTTTTTTTTTCACGTTTTTTTTTTTGGCGGGGAGGGGGGGGGGGGGGTTTTTACATTTTCAATTCGGTTTTTTGAAAACGATGAAAACTTCAAATTTTCTTGAAAAAGTCGACTTTGAGATCTTCAGAGTTTTTTCAAAGATCAAAAATTAAAATTTTTTATTTTTGAAATTTTCGATTTTTCCCGTTTTATGGTGAAAATTGACATTTTTTCAAATTTCCCCAGTTTTTTAACAATATGATAAAAAAATCGACTTTTTCATGAAACAGTCATTTTGAGCTCTTTCGAGATTCACAATGTTTTAAAAGTAAAATTTTTGGGTTTCCGATTTTTATTTTTTTTTACGTTTTTCTCTTTTTGGGGGGAGGGGGGGGTGGGGGCAAATTTTACCTTTTAAATACCGAGTTTTTGACAAATTTATGAAATCTTCAAATTTTGCTTTGAAATGCACTTTGAGCATCTTCAGGTTTTACAATATCAAAAAAAAAATTTTGGGTTTTTGAAATTTTTCGATTTTTCCAAAGTTTTAGGTGTTTTTTGACGATTTTTTTTCAAATTTCCGATTTTCAAAAATTTTGGATAAAAACATCGAACTTTTGCATAAACGTCCATTTTTTTGGGATCTTCGAATTCCAATGTTTAGGAAAATAGAAATTTTTGGAGTTTCCAGATTTTTCATTTTTTTTCCCTTTTTTTTTGGGGGGAGGGGGGGGGGGGCAATTTTTACCTTTTCAAATATCCCAGTTTTTTACTCTGATGAAATCTTCAAATTTTTTCTTGAAAAGTCGTTTGAGCATCTTCAGAGTTTTACAAAGATCAAAAAATTTTAAAATTTGGGGTTTTTTTAATTTCGATTTTTCCACTTTTATGGGGATTTTTGCGATTTTTTAAAATTTCCCAGTTTTCAACAGTAGTAAAATCATCGAAAAATTTTGCATTAAAAAGTCATTTTGGCATCTTTCGAGATTCCAATGTTCAGAAAGTAAATTTTTGGAGTTTCAGATTTTTCATTTTTTTTACGTTTTTTTTTTTTTGGGGGGGGGGGGGGGGGGAAAATTTACATTTTCAAATTTCCCAGTTTTGACAAACGTGAAATTTCAATTTTTGCTTGAAATAGTCATTTTTAGATCTTCAAGTTTTACAAAGTCAAAAATTAAAATTTTGGATTTTTTTTAAATTTTTTATTTTTCCCCCGTTTTTTTGGTGAAATTTACGATTTTTTCAAATTCCGAGTTTTTTAACAATGAAAATCATCGAACTTTTGCAAAAACAGTCCCTTTTGGCATCTTTTGAGAATTTCCCTGTTCAGAAAGTAGAATTTTGGGTTTTCCCGTTTTTTTCTTTTTTCACGTTTTTTTTTTTGGGGGGGGGGGGGGGGGGGGAATTTTAAATTTTAAATTTCCGAGTTTTGACAATTGATGAAATCTTCAAATTTTTTCTTGAAAGTCACTTGAGATTCAGAGTTTTACAAGTCAAAAAATTAAAATTTGGATTTTTGAAATTTTGTTTTTCCCCGTTTTTATGGTAAAATTTTTCGATTTTTTCAATTTCCGAGTTTTCAAATAGTAAAACTTTGAACTTTGATTAAAACAGTCCATTTTGGATCTTTTGAGATTAAATGTTCAGAAAATAGAATTTTGGGGTTTTCCCAAATTTTTTTTTTTACGTTTTTTTTTTGGGGGGGGGGGGGATGTGGGGGCAAATTTGACCTTTTTAAAAATCCCAGTTTTTTACAAATTTTAAATTTTAAATTTTTCTTGAAATTGTCCACTTTGAGCATCTTCAATTTTACAATGATCAAAAAATTAAAAAAAATTTTTTTTTTTATTTTTGAATTTCGATTTTTCACGTTTTATGGTGAAAAATTTTTCGATTTTTTCAAAAATTTCCCATTTTTTAAAATAGGAAAAATCATCGACTTTTTCATAAACAATCCCTTTTTGGGACTTTCAGATTCCAATGTTCGAAATTGAAATTTTGGGGTTTTTTAGTTTTTTATTTTTTTCCGTTTTTTTTTTGGGGGGGGGGGGGGGGGGGGGCAATTTGACCACTTTTCAAATATCCGAGTTTTTGACAATTTTGATGAAATCTTAAATTTTTGCTTGAAAAATCGACTTTGAGCACTTCAAGGGGTTTTCAATGACAAAAAAAAAAAATTTTGGATTTTTGAAATTTCGATTTTTTCCACGTTTTATGGTGAAAATTTTGACGTTTTTTCAAATTTCCCTTTTTCAACAAGGGAAAAAAACATCGAAATTTTGCATAAACTCCCTTTTTGGCCCCTTTTGGTTCCAATTTTAGAAAATAAATTTTGGGTTTTTCCCGATTTTTTATTTTTTTACGTTTTTTTTTTGGGGGGAGGGGGGGGGGGGGAAATTTTACATTTTTCAAATTCCGGTTTTTGACAATTATGAAATCTTCAATTTTTGCCTTGAAATAGTCGACTTTGGGACTTAGAGTTTTACAATGATCAAAAAATTAAATTTTTTATTTTTAATTTTCGATTTTCCCCGTTTTAGGGGGATTTTTGACGATTTTTCAAATTTCCCAGTTTTCAACATATATAAAATCATTGAACTTTTGCATTAAACAGTCCATTTGGCCCTCTTTGAGATTTAAAAGTTTTAAAAGTAAAATTTTGGGGTTTCCAGATTTTTTTTTTTTTTTCACGTTTTTTTTTTTTTGGCGGGGAGGGGGGGGGGGGGGGAATTTTCATTTTCAAATTCCCGGGTTTTGACAAATTGAGAAATCTTCAAATTTTTGCTTGAAATGTCGACTTTGAGGATCTTAGATTTTTCTATCAAAAAATTTAAATTTTGGATTTTTGAATTTTTTGATTTTTTCCCCTTTTTATGTGAAAATTTTTTTTGACGATTTTTTCAAATTTTTCCCGGGTTTTTAAAAATATAAAAATCATCGACTTTTTCATGAAACAGTCCATTTTGACACTTTTGAGATTCACAAAGTTCAGAAAGTAAATTTTTTGGGGTTTTTCCGATTTTTTTTTTTTACGTTTTCTCTTTTTGGGGGGAGGGGGGGAGTGGGGCATTTGACCTTTTTCAAAAAATCCGAGTTTTTTACAAAAATGATGAAATCTTTAAAAATTTTGCTTGAAAAGTCCACTTTGAGCATTTCAGAGTTTTTCAAGATCAAAAATTAAAATTTTGGATTTTTGAAATTTTCGATTTTTCCACGTTTTATGGGGAATTTTTGACGATTTTTTCAAATTTCCCATTTTAACGTATGAAAAAATCATCGAAATTTTTCATAAACATCCATTTTGGCATCTTTCGAGATCCAAGTTCAGAAAATAAATTTTTGGGGTTTCAGATTTTTATTTTTTCACGTTTTTTTT
>NW_027622157.1:0-2500 GCF_034508935.2 Berghia stephanieae
TGAGGACAGATATGGTTGGAGGGACATGATCGCCGATGTCTGCAACAGGCCTGGCACTTGATATGATGATGATATATATATATATATATATATATATATATATATAATATATATATATATATATATATATATAATATATATAGATATATATATATGTATATATGTAGGCTCTTGATAGCTACTATATCAAGCCATCTGAGTAAGTGAAAGTCAAAACATGACCTGACTGATGATGATTTTCACCTCGCGAGACACTTTTATGCTCATTGGAGAAGTATTTCATAAGGGCGGTGATGGAAATAAAGTTAGTGTCAGCCATTTTTCTCGACTGTTTAGAGCCAGCCAGTTCGTTACTATGCGTTGCTGCGCGGGATGACGTCACGACTTTTGAAGTCTATTGTCGCGCACTCTCTCTCTCTCTCTCTCTCTCTCTCTCTCTCTCTCTCTCTCTCTCTCTCTCTCTCTCTCTCTCTCTCTCTCTCTCTCTATCTATCTATCTATCTATCTATCTATGTCTCTCTCTCTCTCTCTCCCCCTCTCTCTCTCTCTCTCTTCCATTGCACACACACACAGAGACACACGCGCGCGCGCGCGCACACTCACGCATTTACAAATTTTCGCCTATATTATTATGGCAATCTAATATAAATATATATGTATATTGTGTTTACTTGAAACAGACCAAAGGCGGAAAGGTCGTTTGTTTTGTGTTTTTCATTCATGAGTCAGATTTACTCCATTTATCATTATCTCCATTTTATCGACTCGTTTAGGCACCATTATTTCTTAGTGGAAACTGGTCCAATGGTGCTCTCTCCTCATCTGACTCAACATCAGCAACAATGGCGTCTTCTAAAATATTAATTGTCAAGTGGTAGTAATCTTACTATCTGTCAGTTGTCTGGAGCTTTACCCGACTATAACAGGGAAGAATAAAGGCGGCACCAGACGACACTGTCTATGGGAAAACTAAGTGACTCTTATCTCTTTACTCCTACTTCCACTCTTACACATAGACGTGACGCCAATACTGGAATTCCCGATATCAATATTACATGGCTTTCAACAAATAGCCTGATGAGAAACCTCATCCGCCCTGCATCACCCACTATATGCGAGACTGTCTATCTGTGTTTGTAAGCTGCCCTGGCCAATCCAGGACTGAGTGTTGGTAAATGAAGCAGATTCCCCCCCCCCCCCCCCCCCGCCCCTCCCTTCCAAAAGTAACAATTTCTCATTTTCATATATGTGCAATACCAATTCTCAGCCTCTCGGTTTCGATATTATCGGCAAGGTCAATTCTACAATTACTGGTACTTAGTCTCAATACCACTTGACAAGTGAAATTTTAGAAGACGCCATTGTTGCTGATGTTGAGTCAGATGAGGAGAGAGCACAATTTGACCAGTTTCCACCACAGACTACTGCAGACCGGACAACGGCCACTGTTTATTGGCTAATCGCCGCCATCTTATTTAAGATGTCAGCAGTTATCGGATGAACCGAGAATACAGAGAGACTGGCGATATACGGGGTTTCCAGAAAACTGGCAGCGTAAAATTATATGAGAAAATAGTAAACATTAGCGTAAACAGAACAGACGCGGGTGGGATTAAAATGCTTGAAAAGAAGATGAGTGGGGGGGGGGGGGCGGAAGGGGGGAGGAGGGCGATAAGAAATGGTACTAGCCATTCCGATTCATTTTTACTTTTCATTGTTTATTGTTTCCTTTTTAACGGAGAGCCTGTGCCCGAATCACATTAATAGTGTGCTCATGGAATCTACATTAATTTGTTCCCTATTTGAACCAATTCCCTTGGTCTTACTCTTTCTTGCGTTCTTTAATTGTAATTATAGAATATTTCTTAAAACAATGAAAATATACATCCAAGTTATACGGTTTGGGACTTTTTTTTTCTTGTTTTTGTTTTTTTGTTTGTTGTTTGTTTATTTACAAATATAAACACAATTACAGTGAATGGTCGTGTGTTTTCAGTTTTGAACATCATCATCATCATCATCATCATTTTATATTGTCATCAGTGTGAACCAAAATGAATTTCCATTTCTTTGAACAATAATGTTCTATTATTATTATTATTATTATTATTTATTATTATTATTATTATTATTATTATTATTATTTATTATTATTATTATTATTATTATTATTATTATTATTATTATTATTATTATTATTATTATTATTATTATTATTATTATTATTATTTTATTAGTATTGTTACTATTGTTACTATTGTTATTATTATTATTATTATTATTATTATTATTATTATTATTATTATTATTATTATTATTATTATTATTATTATTATTATTATCATCATTATTTATCAAGTTACCCATTCTCCCCTGTCGAATGCATTAGATAGTTGTAGAAGTAGTAGTAGTAGTTTTATAGTACCCATCAATGCCTATCACCAGTTATTGATTCACACTGGGGTTAATATGTATGCGTTCTAAAAAGACACTGTCTTTG
>NW_027622157.1:7500-19758 GCF_034508935.2 Berghia stephanieae
CAATACCGTTTTTTCAGTAAATTTGTCCGAGAAATTTTAACTTTCTTTTTCTGATGGTGTTGACCAAAGTTGGTCGTAGTCCAATTTCTTTTAATACCTCCTCGTTTTTTATTTTATCTTTCCATGAGATTCTAAGAATGCGTCTATAAAACCAAATTTCGGCTGCAGTTATTCGACGTTCACATTCTTTGTTAATCTTCCAACATTCACTTCCATAAAGAAGCACAGACCACACGTATGATTTCATTACCTGGAGTTTTGTGCCATCTCAATGTTGTGGTTGTTCATGATTTAATTTAATTTATTATATGTGTTCTTTGCTAAAGCAATTCTTCTTTTAATTTCATGGGTGGATCTACCATCAGATGAAATAAGTGTCCCAAATATGTAAAACTTTCAACTCTCCTGATCTCTTCGTTTTGATAGGATAATTTGCAGGGTGGTTTAACATTATTTCTGCTCAAAACCATACATTCTGTTTTTTTCACATTGAGTTCTAATCCCATGTCTTCGCTATGTTTGGTCACATTATCGAGTAGTTGTTGTAACTCTTTTTCTGATTCTGCGATTAGAGCAGTGTCATCCGCATATCTTAGATTGTTGATGATATGTCCCCCTATATTCACTCCTGACTTCAGTTGTATTTTACGTAGAATGAACTCGCTGTAGATGTTAAAAAGGTCGGGAGATAGGACACATCCTTGCCTCACACCTCGCTATATGTGTGTGTACTCGCTGACCTCACTATCAATTTGATCAGCCGCGTTTTGCTCCCAGTCAGTAAATATTTCTAACGAGTCGAATGTCTTGGCCATCTATATCCAACTTCTGCATAATGTCAATAACTCTTTTATGTTTTACACGGTCAAATGCCTTTTTGTAATCAATAAAACATATATACACATCTTTTTGCATTTCAAGATAGCGATCTATTAATGTTGTTAATGTGATAATAGCATTTCTTGTCCCACTATCTGGTACAAATCCAAATTGAAGATTACTGATTTCTGGTCTGATCTTATTTCTCATTCTCTCTATCTAGATACGAATACGAAACAATTTTTTTTGTAATATGACTCATTAAACTGATTGTTCTATGAAGTCCACATTTGTTGGCTCCCTTTCTTCCGTTAGCCTGTGGTAGAACCTTGGGCAAGGTCGAGTAGCCTCCCTACCAGGGTTACATGAAATCACGGCAGGCAGGTGATGGATAGGAGACGGGAGCAGCCTCCATGGAACTGGTCAACTTTTCACATCGTCAGGCAGAGGATACCATTAGGTACAATGGCTGAGGCTAACCGCCCAGTATGGGAACTGCCCTCACACAAAATAATTGCAGCCTACTGTGAGTAACAATCTGCAAAGTAATATCATATCACAAAACATAGTATGTCCTCACAACAGCGTGCATGGGGATCAGCACTGCAGTGCGATCAACTCGCTCGGTAGGGAATGCCATGCGCAGCAGGTGGTTCCATACGCCACCAAGCTACTGCTTGCAACTTAATTAAAAAAGTAAGAACTTGGAACGTGCGGTCAATGTTCCAAGCAGGAAAATTGGAAAACGTTCTACAAGAAATGAACTGAATGGCAATTAACATCTTAGGGATTTCAGAAATGAGATGGAAGGGAGCCGGTTCTATGATCTGTAATTGATGTAAAGTATTCTACTCTGGTGGTGAAACTCACGAATACGGAGTCAGTATTATACTCGATCCGGAAACATCAAAAATGTTGAAAGGCCATGAAATATTATTTCCAACAGAATCATTGCGGTAAAATTGCAGGGAAAGCCTTTTGACGTGGGTATAATCCAGGCGTATGCTCCAACAACAAGTCATACCGATGAAGAAATAGAAGAGTTTTACGAAGACCTAGAGAAAGCCTGGAAACTATTTGGATCTCGCTCAAGACATCAAGGTTGTAATCGGAGATATTAATGCCAAAGTTGGAGATAGAAAAATTGAAGATGTTGTTGGATCACATGGTTTAGGACAGATCAATGAAAGAGGAGAGAGGCTAATAGAATGGTGCAAAACGCATGACATGTTCATCAGCAACACATGGTTTTATAATCACCCAAGGAGGATATGGACTTGGATGAGCCTTGGAGACCAGACGCGTAATCTGATTGATTACATTATCGTACAGAAACGATTCAGAAACGCCGTTCAACAGACAAAATCAATGCCTGGGGCAGACTGCAACAGTGACCATATACCAGTGGTAGGTAGAATAAAATTAAAGATGAAAAAGCTCAAAAGATCTAAAACACAAACAAAATTTCACATTGAATATCTAAACACCAATGACAAACTAAAAGAACAGTTTTCTGTATCTGTAAAAAATAGGTATGATGTACTTAGTAATACATCACAGTTGGAAGAAAAATATCTCGCATCCAGGAACTCTATCACTAACTCACTCGAGGAACACATTCCTAAGGTAACTAAGAGGAAACAAAAGAAATGAATAACACAGGAAATATTGGATCTGATGGAAAGGAGGAGATGTGTTAAGGGAAATGAGGCAATGTATAAAAGCATAAATAAAGAAATAAAGAAAAGATGTAATGAGGCAAAGGAAGCCTGGCTGAATGAGCAATGTGAACAAATAGAAAGAGCTGACTATTCAAAAGACCCAAAAACCTTCCACAACACGATCAAGGCAGTGAACAGGAAGAGTAAATTTACACAAACAGGCTGCATTAAGGCTAAAGATTGTACAGTGCTGATGGATAAAAACAGCATATTGCAACGTTGGTCGGAATACATCGAGGAGCTGTTCATGATGAAAGAGGGAACAAACTGCAAATCCATAACTCCATAGAAGGACCACCTATCTTAAAAGCTGAAGTGGAGAATGCACTCAGAAAAATGAATAGGGGGAAAGCACCTGGACCTGACAATATTCATGTAGAATTGATTGAAGCACTAGGAGATTGGGAAATTGATAAATTAACTGAAATGATGAATTTAATTTACGATTCTGGGGAGATACCCAGTGATATGAGCAAATCAATATCATATATAATATATATATATATATATATATATATATATATATATATATATATATATTATATATATATATGTATAAATACAAATATACAATACACACATTCATACACACACAAACACATTGTATACACGTGCACATTAAATATACATACATGCATATAAGATAAAAAAACACACACACACACACACACACACACACACACACACACTCAATTAACTAAAAGTATACACGAATGCACACACACTCATATACATACATACATACACACACACACACACACACACACAAACACGCACGTACGCATACACGTATGCACTTTGCAATAATTCCTGGCATAATCTATCTTAAATACTTCCCAAAGAGATAGATTTTCAGTTCATTTTTGAATTTATCAACGCTGTTTTCAAGCCTGAATGACAGTGGGAGTGAATTCCAAGTGATAGAGGGTCTACTTTACTGAATGATCTGTCGCCAAAACGTTTAAGATTAGTTTTTGGAATTTGAAATTTGAAGGTGATACAATTTTGAGGACCTGATATTTCGACTGGGGTTGCAGGGCACATTAAAGTCTTGAATGTAGGCAGGGCTTCGTGAATTGATGGCATTAAAACAAAGCAGAACAATTTTGTATTCAATACTAGCTTTAACTGGTAGCCAGTGAAATGCCCTCAACATCGCCTTGACACCCATTGAGTCATTACAACCAATACCTAGGACAAGCCTTGCTGCTCTATTCTGAACTTTTTGTAGTCATATATATATATAATATATATATATATATATTATATATATATATATATATATATATATATATATAATATAATATATATATATATATATATATATATATATATATATATATATATATATATATATATATATATATATATATATATATAAATGTAAATTTTCACTCACATTATTCTTGCCAAGACGATTTCGTTTCTGTGTTCCCACTTCATCAGTCGGCGGAACACAGAAACGAAATCGTCTTGGCAAGAATAATGTGAGTGAAAAGTTACATATATATATTAGCTCTAACCACCATTATCGAGCACTTTCGTACCTACAAGTACCCGCCAACACGCATAAATATATATATATATATATATATATATATATATATATATATATATATATATATATATATATATAGAGAGAGAGAGAGAGAGAGAGAGAGAGATAGATACATAGAGAGGGAGAGAGATAAGAGAGAGAGAGAGAGAGGAGGGAGAGAGAGAAGAGAGAGAGAGAGAGAGAGAGAGAGAGAGAGAGAGAGAGAGAGAGGGGGGGGGGGATAGATAGATAGATTATATAGATTAAATAAATTAGATAGATAGATATAGTTATAGATAGATAGATCAGACAGATATATATTTAGATAGATAGATACAGAGAGGGAGAGAGAGATAGATTAGATAGATAGATAGATAGATAGATTAGATAGATTAAATAGATTAGATTGGATAGATTAGATTGGATAGATTTGATAGATAGATATATGGATAGAATAGATAGATAGACAGACAGACAGACAGACAGACAGACAGATAGATAGATAGATAGATAGATAGATAGATAGATAGATAGATAGATAGATAGATAGATAGATAGATGGATGGTGGATCGATCGATAGATAGATAGATAGATAGATAGATAGATAGATAGATAGATAAATAGATAGATAGATAGATAGATAGATAGATAGATAGATAGATAGATAGATAGATAGAAAGACAGATACACAGATAGATAGATAGATGGGTGGATAAATGGATGAATAGATAAGACAGATATGCAGATAGACATATAGATAGTTCACGTTTCTCGTCCAACACCTTTTTGTAACACATCATCTAGCACTCTTAGAACATTTGTCACTATGCTTTGCTAAGTACACATTTACAGCTGAGTCGAATTTGGTTGATTATAATTCTGAAACTTCAGAAGAAAAAACCCCCATTCGAATTGGGTAATGTGTGTAAAGTGCAAAGTTTTCAGTAATTCCAAACGGACCTTATAATTGAAGTGTAATAGAATGCCATTTTATTACTATTACTACTACGCCTTACTACTATAGGCTAGCATTCGTGTGTGTGTGTGTGTGTGTGTGTGTGTGTGTGTGCGTGTGTGTATATGTGTGTCTAACGCGGCAAGCAGTGATGCATGGGGGTAGTGTGTGTGAGCGCATGTGTGTATTCCGACAGGTCAGGTATCTCTGATAACTAAGCAGAGTAGTATTATTATTATTGTCTTCCTTGTACTCGGTGTCGGTTGATACGTCTTTTTATTGATATATTTATTTCTCCTGTTCCAGTTAACTTTAAAAGACAAATTTACTCTCCTTAGATTGGGGATATCCATGCCTTCAAAATGTATATTCTATTTCTCTATACAATATTGATGTAATTCCAATATCTTCATTTTTATTTACAAACAAGCAACTCGCACACTGTTTATTCATGTGTTACACAATAATCAAATTGCTGTTGTACCCACCAATTTGTAAGAATATTATTATGATACCACATTTTCACCTGTAACAGTTCATTTATTTTTATATGTTGCATTTTGTGATTTATTGCCATTTTATTTTAGCATGTCGAACACCCTCGCGGGAATTCCCAATTTTCCTAAACATGCCCATCTATGATATTGTTGTGACGTAGGTGCTTTCCCTGGGGTCCGCGTCGATATTATTATATCATGCATTTTTCATATTTTGATTAGTGCTGGGATTACCCGCCCAAATCATTACCCGGGTAATACCCGGGTAGTGATCTGATTACCCGGGTACCCGGGTATTTTTTTTTTATTTTTTAATTAATTTATTATTTATTACAACAAATGAAGCGAAACTGAAGTAAGAAACGAAGATAATTAACTATAATGAAAAAAATAAATAGATAATAAATAAAATAAAAGTACCTGAGATTCCTTTAAAAGATAAAATTTAATATAATATAGTCTTACCCTATTGATTCCAAAATTGAATCAAATGTGTATTAACAAAGAAAACAAAAAAATAAATGTAATTGAAAAATAAAGTAGGAAAATCTTTTGAAAAAATGTCATGTAAATGTAAATATGTAAATAAAATTGTATTATTTCCAATTTTTGTTCAAAAATATTAAAACAGCCAAAAATGATCACTCTCAGGTCGGTTTCCATTTGTTGAAGCGGGTACCCGTTACCCGCCCCTTTTACCCGAGTACCCGGTTTAACTTTATTACCCGCGGGTACTCGCGGGTACCCGCCCAGCCCTAATTTTGATGTTGTTTTGCTTTATTCAATAAACCTCAAACATTGAATAATTCGCCTTCTGACGTTCACTCCTTCAATAACCCTTTCTTTACGTGGG
Organism: Berghia stephanieae; assembly: GCF_034508935.2. Lineage (NCBI taxonomy): Eukaryota > Metazoa > Mollusca > Gastropoda > Nudibranchia > Aeolidiidae > Berghia > Berghia stephanieae. The sequence continues at coordinate 13,884 of NW_027622157.1, forward strand.
TGGTCGAGGAACCGGGGTTGACGAGGGATAGAAACCACTGGACTGTGTGTGCTCATCACATGAAATCGCTGATCTTCATTTTCTTTACACTACTACTCCTACAACAGTTGAGAGACATAGCCGCAACCGGTCACATGAAATCATTGTCTCTCGGCTGCCTTTTAATTTACATGAAATCAGCTATCATCATTACTATTTCCTACTCTATCTCTATTTGAGCACCTCCACAGAACGGTTACGGTTCGGAACCCAAGTCGACTCTGCGACTGAGACCATCCACCTCTTTGTACGGTACTTCACCACACTCGTGATACCGTTACAGAAGGATTATAGTAATTTTAATTTATTAATTGTAAATTGTAAAGACTCCACATTGGGTTTTATATAGAGAATCCATCTGCTCTGGCAATTGCACTGAGAATGACCCATAAATAAAGCCAAAATACAGACATAATTACTTAAATTCTTATTGCACTCAACTGCACGCGCAGGTAATCACTAGGCACGCCCGCTGCTTTCTAACCTCTTCGTCGCGGCTGTGCCACGTACCATGCGAGAGCCACTTTTTCGGAACTCTTTACTGTGGACAGTACAAATTCTCCTCCTTCCTATTTTGATGGTGTTCGCTGTGCAAACTGTGCATTTGTACGTGAAAACCGTGAGGAGTCATTTGATGCACTGGGGAAAGGAACTGTGTATTCAGTCCATCAGTGGATTGAAAACACAGCTGTGTATTCAGTCCACCGGAAATAAAAATAGGAACTTTTTTTCCCCCGTCCTCCAGTGGACTGAATACACAGCTATGTTTTCCGTCCACATGTGTACTGAATACACAGTTGTGCACTATTATTACACTACTATTATCATGATCATGGGTATAAAACTTAAAAAGAGGCATATGGCATAAAATCACTCAATTTCCCTTTACCCAACAATATTATCAGACCAGCCATTATATATTCATTTACAAAAGAAACTAGACATATTTTATTTGCTATTATCTCATATAAAAGAAAACATGTTGGTATATAGAATATGTCTTAAAGAAGTAGACAATTGCTTTTCTTATTGTTGATGTAGCACATGCCTTTATTTAATACTTGAGATTTTATATAATTATATATCTTATTTTTCTAAAAGCGACTTAGAGAATGCACTCATGGAATTTATGCGCTATACAAATGATTCATTATTATCATTATCATTACTCAGTGACACAAATGAGAAGCAACAACCAAACGGGTCGATATAAAAGGTGCATATTGTAAATACGCACCAACAATATTTCGGATATTTATTTCACATAAGCGTTGCTACGTAGTTGCCGCACAAAATGTTTACTCTCGGTGAGCATTTAAAAAAATATTACAAATCCGTAATTCAGACCAAAGCGGACCCCTTTGCACAGAGTTGCTCGACTGAGGTGAGCACGTGAACTCCAGGCCTTGGATTAGAATATGTGGGATGGCATGTTGATTACATAATATTTATATTATAAATTGCTTTTTGAAGTTGATTCGAGAGACAAACACACTTCGAGCTATCGATGTTGAGGTGAACGTTTCAATGACGATACCACCAATGAAATAACATATCGAGAATATGGATCTGTAATGGTGGGGGGAGTGATGATTGGAGGCAGAAAAACTGAGTTAATACGAATCAACCAATGATCAGCTCAGCGATATTCTTGAACTAATTATTGTCCCGCTTATTCTGGATCAGAATAATCAAGTGGTGATATTTCAGTATAACGCCTCATAGAGAACGACAAATTTCTGCTTTCCTAAATGGATTAAATTGTGCAATTTTTTTTAAGTAAAGAAGATTCTCATCTTGAAACTGTGTCAGATTGAATTAGAGCAATTTCACCAAGTATAAAGTTGTCATTGTCCCAACAAATCTCGCCTGAACCTGGCATTATAAGTAAGAGAAACACAATAGTCAGCTTAAAATTCATGTCTCTTTACCCTAATTACAGGTGAACGAATTGAACTACATGTCTTTCTCAGGAAAGAGTCTCTAGTATCCAGTCTTCACTGTGTCCTAAATTAAAATAATAAGCATAAAAGTGAGTACAAGTAAATAAATTAAAACTGTTAAAAGTCGATCAAACTTCTAGAGTAACCAGAAATGATGTCAACGTGTTGAAGTTGAAAATTAAGTATTTTGCCAAGGGAGTATAAAACGTTTTTTTTAAAGAAAGAAAGAAAGAAAGAAAATATTATTCCTAGAAAGGTGCTCGAACTCGTAAGTCACCCCACCCCGGTTACAGTTTCGCTGCGCTCAAACAGCCGACTACCTCGCCTTCTCGCGCTCGGTCAAACAGTTTAGCCCTTATAATCTCTTCCGGTGTACTGAATACATAGATGTGTATTCACAAGAAATGAAGTGAGTAGGAAAGTGCCTAAAGAGAATAAAAATTTCACGGCTGCGATGGGGGCTCGAACCCGCAACCTTATTGGTACGACAACTCCTCCTGGCCGGGAAGATCGTGACTCTACCGAATGAGCTTCATGACTAACTCCGGCACTGGTGGACGGAAAACACAGTTCCTTTGGTGATTTGAATGCAATGGGGTCGTGTTTGTGGTCTGCTGTATGTTTGATGAATTTGATGATGGTCTCGACACGATCTGTACAAATAAATAATGGCCAAGAATTATTTGATTTGAATAGAGCTATCAGATCAGTAGAAAAGCTTCTCGAATTTTACAGGCTTAATGTCAGAAATTTTAATATGGATGGATTCTTTGGTCTTCGAGTGTTGGAAGGTTCCGGCTTTTTTTGTTGTGTCTCTGTTTGTTCGAAATATTATGGAACGTCTGTCTATTCTATAATATAGCCTATCAAACCGAACCCGCTTTGGGCCTAGTTTAACAATTTTGTAATATTTTTCTTCATTTTAAAAGATTTTAAATACCAAAATGAGCCCATTAGGAATTGGATTATCACACCTGCAAATAAGTGCACTTACCTCCCATATTTGGCAGGGGGTACATACTGTGTCTTCTATCCCCTTCTAACTGTTTTCCAACATGCTTTCTGTCTTTGTCTTGGAATGAGATTACTTGGTTTTGTCCTGGCCCTGGCCGGAGTCCTAACTGGGAGGGAAACAGTCAAATGCACAGTTATTGTGTTGGGAGATGATATTTTTTTCCTTGAAAATCATCTCTCTGTTATAATGTATTATCATATTTGTTATTTTCAATGTATAATGTTAGCATTTGAGTGTATTCCTCTTTGTTGGATTTTGTGCTTGTGTCCGGATGAGAATTAGAGGTGATCTCAAACTATGTAAATTGGTGGTGTGCTCTTGGAATCTACATCTGATCCCTATTTGTCTCCAGTTCCCCTATGTCTTACTTTATCTTGGGTGCTTTAATTGTAATTCTAGAACTTTTTACTATCCCATTTTCTTCCTTTTTAGTGGCGCTGGTATAACCTAAATGTGTTGCAAGCGCCGTAGAACACTTAAAAAACAAAAACAAAATAAGTGCACGTCATCATGTTTTCAAATACGCTGTGATTATCCCCAGGCCCAGACAGGTGTTTGGGGATAATGACAGCCTTTCAAATAATTCATTATGTTTAAAAATTTATTTAGTTTTGCTTGATTGTTTTTGGGGTTTTTAAAATTTTTTTTAAAAGCGTTCTAATTATATTATGGTTTTCTTAGGTTGTTTTTTTTTTTTTTTTAAATTTACAATTTTTTATTCTTCAATTATCTCTTAGTTTCAATAATTCATTTAAACTTTCTTGGGGGAGGTGGAGGGGCCGGGCAATATTATTACAAAGTCTTTTTAAAAAGCAAAAAACAAAACATAACTGGCCAGTTGGCAAGGGAGACCAAGATTTTGGTCTTTCTAGCCTCTGCCATTTGCCGATTAAGTGCCCTTATTGTAATAACACTCTTACAATACCTGTCACTACTGCTTGTAGACAGGTACTCATTTTCACCTGAGTTGAGTGGGATAATGTGTGCAAAGTGCTTTATCCAAGGAGACAATATCAGGACCTGAATTTTCCATGATCACTGTCATCCAACCGGCCACTGATCACGCTAAACATTGTCTGAATGTTCTGACACGACGAGACACTGTCCAACTGAGCCACTGAGTATTAACTATCACTCCAGATCAACCGTGGAAATGAGTTATTAGAATTAAATTATGATTTACACATTACTGACTGTATTAGAATTGCAAATATAGAATAATGGGTTTGACCTTTTAAAGTTTTGGTATGAAGGTTAAAATTAGATTTTGTTTTATAAATTTGTACAAATCTCTCGTTCAGCCTATCCTTGAATACAGCATTTGCATATATTATTATGCTTATTTAAGATATATATATATATATATATATATATAATATTATATATATATTAAAATATATAATATAACACACACCCCCCCCCCCCCCCCCCCATTCTATCAGCATTGAAAATGTACAAAGAAAGGCAACAAAAAGGTTATTTTCTATTGAGAGTCTTTCAGTGTACGATGCAGGTTGTCATGGCTTTCATCACTTAGAGGTGGTAATTAGACAGGAAGCATTATCTCTGCACTGCATGGTGAATTATGTCTGTCATGAGAACAGATGATGAATTTTCCAGAATTTATGTGTGAAAAATTCATGTGCACATTTCTCTCTTTACATGCGTCAAAAGTTAATTGTTACATCCTAAAAAGAGGAAGAGTGAGAAAAATTCAAGTCACAAATTATGTTGGAGTATTTGATACCCGTAGGATTTTAGATTTCGGGTTATCTTGAAGATCCAATGAATTATCATATCGTATCATATCATATCGATTTAAGAGCTAGTAGGTTTCAAAAGATCTGTGAAACTTTGATGCATACATAAAATTTTTCAAAATTATATTACCAACATTCATTGTTAATTTTACAATTTTGAGTATATAATTTCGATTTCAAATTATGAAATGGCTAATACACAAATAAGTGTCATAGTATAATTATTGCTACTTGCGTTCATTTGACTTGTCCAACTATATACATTTGAGAGTTTCAATTAATTAATAGGTATACAAATTCAAATAATATCCAATGTCATGTTGCATTATCCATCAAAATCAAATATTATATTAGTAAGTCCTTTATCAATGGCACTCTTAAAATATTAAATGAATTATAATTTTTTGTCTCAAACTTTAGATTATCCCAAATTGCCACAGTTTTTTGAACTAGGGTATTATTCCTGATAGACGAATTACATCGTTCAACAAATATCTTAAACTGTATCTTTTCAGGTCAATTAATGGGCATACTGAAGGACCAAAAATCAAAACAACATAAAGATATTCCAGAATATATCTTGCAACAGCTTTCAAAATTAGCTAAATTAGCAACCGCTTTATCTAATAACGCCTTCACATTTGTGAGAAAAGATAACCCAGAATACTTTGACAACTTCATCTCAATAGTAAATGTCTCATGGAGAGACTTTAAGGAATCTCGTCGCCGAGTTGACCCTGACTTAAGATGGGAAATACCTCAGTACAAAATTAAGGTTTGGGGTATTTATCCTTTTTTGAATGTAGAATTTTGGGGGTTTTCTTGAAGATTTCCCAAAGAAATTTCCTATGTTTATCATATATATTTATTTAAAAGGGGTTGGGTTTCAAAAGATCTGTGAAACTTTGATGATTGATACAATTTTTCAAAATTTAAAATTTTCCAACCTTTAAATTTTTAATTTTTACAATTTTGAGTATATAATTTTTGATTTAAAAATTTTGAAATGGGCCCAATTTCAAAAAATAAGGGCATAGTATTTTATTTCTACTTGCGTTATTTTACTTGTCCAACTATATAAATTTTAGAGTTTTAAAATTTAAATTTAAAAGGTATAC
>NW_027622157.1:19858-22358 GCF_034508935.2 Berghia stephanieae
AAAAAAAAAAACTACAATAACTAAGAAAACGATTAAAATAGATGGAACGTTTTTCCTGCACCAATGTTTCTTAGCTAACAAAACACCAGGTTTTTTTTCAACAAATTTCAAAATCTAAAATATGTTTATCTCGCTTTTTCTTTTTCATTTTTCAGATGATGAAGCCAAGACTTCGGCAACTATCAGCTGACTTCAGACACCAGAATTGATGTCACAATGACATAAGTCGCTTCCTGTGCATGAGCCTACTGTTCTGTTACTATTTACTGTGATCCAATTTTGCTCTCTATCTCTTTCTTTCTCTCACTCCACACTCCCCTCACCCCCCCCCCCCCCCCTCCATATCAACATAACCATACTCCATATTATCATATTTTTATTGTACTATTACTATTATTATTAGCTAGCCAGAGAAACATTCTTTTCTACCAAAATCCGAGTTTGGATTTGGGAAATGTGATAATTAAATATTTCTTGTTCAAGACAACAAACAATGATGAATTGTATACAGTGGAACCTCCCGATAACGACATGCCACGGGACCGAGTTTTTATGTCGTTATCCGGAGGTGTCGTTATTTAGAGGTTTCCAAGATGAATAGATAAGACAGATATGCAGATAGACGTATAGATAGTTCCGTTTCTCGTCCAACACCTTTTTGTAACACATCATCTAGCACTCTTAGAATATTTGTCACTATGCTTTGCTAAGTACACAGTTACAGCTGAGTCGAATTTGGTAGATTATAATTCTGAAAATTCAGAAGAAAAAAACCCATTCGAATTGGGTAATGTGTGTAAAGTGCAAAGTTTTCAGTAATTCCAAACGGACCTTATAATTGAAGGATTATAGTAATTTTAATTTATTAATTGTAAATTGTAAAGAGTCCACATTGGGTTTTATATAGAGAATCCATCTGCTCTGGCAATTACACTGAGAATGACCCATAACTAAAGCCAAAATACAGACATAATTACTTAAATTCATATTGCACTCTACTGCACGCGCAGGTAATTACTAGGCACGCCCGCTGCTTTCTAACCTCTTCATCACGGCTGTGCCACGTACCATGCGAGAGCCACTTTTTCGGAACTCTTTACTGTGGACAGTACAAATTCTCCTCCTTCCTATTTCGATGGTGTTCACTGTGCAAACTGTGCATTTGTACGTGAAAACCGTGAGGAGTCATTTGATGCACTTGGGAAAGGAACTGTGTATTCAGTCCATCAGTGGACTGAAAACACAGCTGTGTATTCAGTCCACCGGAAATAAAAATAGGAACTTTTTTTGCCCCCGTCCTACAGTGGACTGAATACACAGCTGTGTTTTCAGTCCACATGTGTACTGAATACACAGTTGTGCACTATTATTACACTACTATTATCATGATCATGGGTATAAAATTTAAAAAGAGGCATATGGCATAAAATGACTCAATTTCCCTTCAGCCAACAATATTATCAGACCAGCCATTATATATTCATTTACAAAAGAAACTAGACATATTTTATTTGCTATTATCTCATATAAAAGAAAACATGTTAGTACATAGGATATATTTTAAAGAAGTAGACAATTGTTTTTCTTATTGTTGATGTAGCACATGCCTTTATTTAATACTTGAGCTTTTATATAATTATAATATATCTTATTTTTCTAAAAGCGACTTAGAGAATGCACTCATGGAATTTACGCGCTATACAAATGATTCATTATTATCATTATCATTACTCAGTGACACAAATGAGAAGCAACAACCAAACGGGTCGATATAAAAAGTACATATTGTAAATACGCACCAACAATATTTCGGATATTTATTTCACATAAGCGTTGCTACGTAGTTGCCGCACCAAATGTTTACTCTCGGTGAACATTTAAAAAACTATCACAAACCCGTAATTCAGACCAAAGCGGACCCTTTTGCACAAAGTTGCTCAACTGAGGTGAGCACGTGAACTCCAGGCCTGGGATTAGAATATGTGGGATGGCATGTTAATTACAGATAAATTGCTTTTTGAAGGTGATTCGAGAGACAAACACACTTCGAGCTATCGATGTTGATGTGAACGTTTCAAAGACGACACCACCAGTGAAATGACATATCGAGAATATGGATCTGTAATGGTGTGGGGAGTGATGATTGGAGGCATAAAAATTGAGTTAATACGAATCAACCAATGACTCAGCTCAGCGATATTCTTGAACTAATTATTGTCCCGCTTATTCTGAATCAGAATAATCAAGTGGTGATATTTCAGTATAACGCCTCATAGAGAACGACAAATTTCTGCTTTCCTAAATGGATTAAATTGTGCAATTATTTTTTTTAGTAAAGAAGATTTCTCATCTTGAAATTGTGTCAGATTGAATTAGAGCAATTTCACCAAGTATAAAGTTGTCATTGTCCCAACAAATCTCGCCTGAACCTGGCATTATAAGTAAGAGAAACACAATAGTCAGCTTAAAATTCATGTCTATTTACAGGTGAACGAATTGA
>NW_027622157.1:29267-34536 GCF_034508935.2 Berghia stephanieae
TTTTAGACAAATTTCATGGCCAAATACTAACTTTTGTGGAAAATTACGAATTTTTAATTCTTAGTAATACTTAATAATATTAATAATAATAATGATGATAATAATAATAAAATAATAATAATAATAATAATAATAATAATAAATAATAAATAATAATAATAATAATAATAATAATAATAATAATAATAATAATAATAAAATAATAATAATAATAATAATAATAATAATAATAATAATAATAATAATAATAATAATAATAAATGATAAGAAGAAGAACAACTACTACTACTACTACTACTACTCCTACTACTACTACTACTACTACCACTACTACTACTACTACTACTACTACTACTACTACTACTACTACTGTTAATAATAATAATAATAATAATAATAATAATAAATAATAATAATAATAATAATAATAATAATAATAATAATAATAATAATAAAAAATTTAATAATAATAATAATAATAATAATAATAATAATGATGATGATGATGATAAGAAGAAGAAGAAGAACTACTACTACTACTACTACTACTACTACTACTACTACTACTACTACTACTACTACTACTACTACTACTACTACTACTACTACTACACTACTATTACTACTATAATAATGATAATAATAATAATAATAATACTAATAATAATAATAATAATAATAATAATAATAATAATAATAATAATAATAATAATAATAATAATAATAATAATAATATTGTGGTTGTTCATATACAATTTCAGAAGTTACGAATTTCCTTGTCAAATTACTAAAAATTGACATAAAAATGACTAAATTTGAAGTTTTCAATTTGGCCATGTCTGGTGCTGAAATCAAAGTTAGATCGTATTATCGACCCCCAAATTCCATAATAGAAAGTCTCAACACATTGGGGAAATCAATATCTAAACACTTAGCTAAAATATAATTGGAGAGGATTTCAACCTTTCCCACATATGTTGGAAGACCAATACTGTATTTCCAAGCTCCAATCAGGCGGCACAACAAAGAGCTTTTCTTGATATACTAGCAGAAAACACATGAGAACAACATCAACACCAGTCAACACGAAAAGATAACATATTAGACCTCCACATCACCAACAACCCTAGCCTGATTAATACTTCAGACGTCGTTCCCAGTCTATCAGATCATGAAATTGTAAAATACCATTTATCTATCACCATCACCACTGTATGAAATGCCTTTTATCTAATACCATCACCAGTGTGTAAATTACCTTTTATCTATCACCATCACTACTGTGTAAAATACCTTTTATTTGTTACCCTCACTATTGTGTAAAACAACCTTTTATCTGTCACTATCACCACTGTATGAAATATCTTTTATCTAATACCATCACCAGTGTGTAAAATACCCTTTATCTATCACCATCACCAATGTGTAAAATACCCTTAATCTGTCACCATCACCACTGTGTAAAATGTCTATTCATTTTTTTTTTCTGAACACATCTCAAAAGATTTTTTAGAGCCAGAAAGTGACAGATGCATTTTAGAAATCCTTCACCCAGTTTCAAACTTTTGCAATGTATCGGAAAGTTGCTTAAAATTTATGACCACCAGAGAAGTACGAGCTACCTATACTCATCAATTTTGTGGTCCATTTTGGCGGAACGTTCAGTAAGATTTTCTAATTTCTTCCTTTAAAACTTTTTTTATCATCTTATATAGCATTTATAACTGTGCATAGACTTCCATTTAGAGTTGGCAATATTGGCTACCTAGTATGATTGATTCTACATCGACCCATACCTTTGTCACTGGGTGGGGATCCTGACCTCTCATAGCGGGCAGGGAGGTACATACTGTGTCTTCTATCCCCTTATATCTGTTTTCCAACATGCTTTCTGTCTTTGTCTTGGAATGAGATTACTTGGTTTTGTCCTGGCTCTGGCCGGAGTCCTAGCTGGGAGGGAAACAGTCAAATGCATAGTTATTGTTTTAGGAGATGGTATTTTTTTTCCTTGTAAATCATCTCTCTGTTATGTATTATTATTTTTATTTTGAATGTATAATGTAAGCATTTGAGTGTATTCCTCTTTGTTGGATTTTGTGCTTGTGTCTGGATGAGACTTGTAGGTGATTTCAAACTAAGTACATTGGTGGTATGCTCTTGGAATCTACATCTGATCCCTATTTGTTCTCAGTTCCCTTTGTCTTACTTTTTCTTGGGTGCTTTAATTGTAATTCTAGAACTTTTTACTATCCCATTTTCTTCCTTTTTAGTGGCGCTGATATAACCTAAATGTGTTGCAAGCGCCGTAAAACCCTTAAAAACAAAAACAAACAACATACCTTTGTCATCTCTTCTAGCCCCTATTCAGTGAATGCATTTACTATCTAATTCAGTCCCTTGATTGGAGAGAAAAGGGTCTTTACTCTCATTCTCTCACCATACTCGGGTATGAAATGAGAACCTGGTTGTTAACAGCTTTGTCTCTGTCTGAAAATAAGAATGTAATATCGCCTAATAGGTGTCATATTTCATTCTACATGTTAAGTGTTGCTGTTGGCCAGGGATCCTTGGTAAAGTGCTTTGAGCATGTTTTGTGGATATTGCGCTATATAAAAGCTTGCATTGGTTTAAGTACTGAAACACAAGTGGAAAAGTGAAACAGATTTGAAGCTGGGGGATGCCTCCATTCAAATTGTTGACAAAGTGAAAAACCTTGGCACATTCTTAGACTGGACTGTCGATGGAGCATCAGGTTAATAATTTGGTTAGATTTCTCTTTTTCCAACTAAAAAAGATTGCTTCCATGAGACGGTTCATATCTGAGGATGTGACCAAACACCTGGTTGTGTCCCTCGTACTATCAAAATTGGATTATTGTAATGCTCTGTTGTTTGGCGTTTCACAATATAATCCGAGACGTCTTCAGATTGTCCAAAACAGCGCTGCCAGACGAGTATTCATGAAGCATAGGTGCGATTCTGCCAGACCTCTGCTTCATGACCTGCATTGACTGCCTGTTGAGAAAAGGATTCATTTCAAAGCCTGTGTTTTAGTGTAATGTTGTCTTGAAAGTACTGCCCCTTCCCACCTTTCGGAACTAATTGAAAGATATTCAAAACCCCACCCCTTACGTTCAGTCAGTGATTCCACCAAACTAGTTGTCCCTCGAATACGGAAAAATGCTGGAATGAGATCCTTTTCTCATTTCAGACCCTCTGTTTGGAACGCCTTACCACAGAGCAATCTTGAAAAAAGAATCTTTGTCTATTTTTAAACGTGCGCTTAAAACATATCTGTTTCGATTTCAGTAGATGATATGAGAAGCAAGATAGGTCTGGTTTGTGTTGTGTGCTTAGGTGTGTATGTGAATGAGTATGTTTCAGCCAAAGTAATTTGTAATTTAAACGCTTAGAGTCTGGTGTCTCAGAGTTATAGTGCTATATAAGTTTTCAGTATTATTATTATTTTATAATTTTATCTAAGCTTTGTGGCTTGTTGTTATTATTAGTTAAAGCAATCCACACTGACAATGCTCGATCGCATATTCCACAACCTTGTAGCAATATCACCAAACAATCTTAGTCCAGTAACAAAGAGATCAAGAACAAGGGGACACAATCTAAGATTCACAGTGCCACGTTCCCAAATACAAAGCCATGAACAATAATTTTTCCCCTCCTCTATATGGTTGTGGAATAACCTACCACCTATCGTTGTTAATTCAAACACCAGGGAACAGTTTAGAGATAGGCTCATGCACACTAAAACATCCTGAGACGTAAAATATCAAAACATCTACATTGGCGACAATACACCACAGGTGGATTGCAGATTAAGGAAAAAGAATAAGAAGAGGAAGATTGTGTGATGTGTGGAATGGAATAACCTACCACCTATCGTTGTTAATTCAAACACCAGGGAACAGTTTAGAGATAGGCTCATGCACTGCTATCGCACACTAAAACATCCTGAGACGTAAAATATCAAAACATTACATTGGCGACAATACACCACAGGTGGATTGCAGATTGAGGAAAAAGAATAAGAAGAGGAAGATTGTGTGATGTGTGGAATGGAATAACCTACCACCTATCGTTGTTAATTCAAACACCAGGGAACAGTTTAGAGATAGGCTCATGCACTGCTATCGCACACTAAAACATCCCGAGACGTAAAATATCAAAACATCTACATTGGCGACAATACACCACAGGTGGATTGCAGATTAAGGAAAAAGAAGAAGAAGAAGAAGAAGAGGAGGAAGATTGTGTGATGTGTGGAATAACCTACCACCTATCGTTGTTAATTCAAACGCCATGGTACAGTTTAGAGATAGAATCATTCACTGCTCTCGCACACTAAAACATCCCGAGACGTAAAATATCAAAACATCTCCGCCTCTCACTATCACAATTCTGCCTTTTTCACACAAAAAAATTAATGAATAAAAAAGACTCACTACAACCACTAGATCAACTTCTCTACCAAATCTACTATAACAACCACCACCATATCATCATCCCTACCACCACCACCACCACTACAACAACCACCACATCATCATTCCCTTCACCACTAACACTACTACTAAACTACCATCACATCACCATCCCTTCCACCACTACTACTACTACAACCACCACCACATCATTCCTACCACTACTAATCTAACCACCACCCTATCATTAACCCTACCCTGCCTCCCCCTACCACCATATCATTATTCCTACCTCCCCTTCTACCACATTATCATCCCCACCGCCACCTCTACTACTACAACCACCAACACATCACCCCTACCACCACTACTACTACAACTACCACCAGTGATGGTAATTTTCCGCGGAATCTCGGGATTTTGGGATATTCTTTGAAATGTTCTGCTGTTTTTGAAGTGTCAAACATTTTTCGATGAAAAGCACTCATGTGGCTTCACAGTAGATCGATGAAAAAAATCACCATAATGTCTTGTGTCAAATGTTGACGCATGTGCTCAGTTGCATAAATTATGGTGACACTCGCATTTTTATGACGTCAGCCAAGATGGGGTGGTACCATATGGTGAATAGATGTTGGGTTGGGATTGGAAAGAAAAAAAATATAAAATCAATTCATAACTTCTCTCTCTCTCTCTCTCTCTCTCTCTCTCTCTCTCTCTCTCTCTCTCTCTCTCTCTCCCCTCTCTCCTCTCTCTCTCTCTCCTCTCTCTCCTCTCTCTCTCTCTCTCTTCTCTCTCTCTTTTTTTTTTCTCTTCTCTCTCTTTCTCTCT
>NW_027622158.1:0-2500 GCF_034508935.2 Berghia stephanieae
TTAGTTAACAGAGATAACTGTATGTTTATTTATGAAATGACGTCAGCCTGTGGTATCATCCCATAATATAACTTGCGATGCAATTCATTTATCTTTTCGTAATAAGTTAATCAAACCCTAAAGCCCTGAATGGCTTGATTTATTTTGGATTTTTTAGTTAGATTTTTTTGGTAAAAGTCATTTTATTTGGTAAAAGTTTATATTAAGGTTTATATAAATGAATTATTGATTTCAGTTTTTAATACTCAAACTCGACTTATTTGGGTAATTCGATTTATTTAAAATTAGCTTAAGAGTTGTAATTGACAAAAACGTCAAGTTGGACAAACTTATTGTGGCGTTTAGACAACAGCAAATTTCAACGAAGAAGAAAAATCTTTAGGCGATTGTATACAATGTTTTGAAATAAAACAAACCTTAAAATTAGTTCTTCACCCAGCAGAGTGAGAAAAGAGAGGCGATAAGAAGAAATTGGACCGAGAGAGAAGAGAGAGAGAAGAGAGAGAGAGACGAAAGGAAGAAGAGAGAAAGAGAGATTATGAACAAGGATAAGCCTAAAGGAGTTAATAAACGACATCAAATCATAGAGAAATGAAGGAAAAAAAAAGAAGTAAAGCTCACATAGAGATATAGATAGAAGAGGACGTGACTCCAAATAGTGGTGCTAATTAACTTTATTATGATATGTATTAGGACTTGAATAACAATAGTTAAGTTTTGTTTTTTTTTACTTATATTATCAGTTTAGTAGTAGTATATGGTTTGCAATAAGTGTATGTTAGATCTGTTAGTTAGTAAGTAGTAGTAGTAGTAGTAGTAGTAGTAGTAGTAGTAGTAGTAGTAGTAGTAGTAGTGTAGTAGTAGTATAGTAGAAGTAAAGTATAGTAGTAGTAGTAGTAGTAGTAGTAGTAGTAGTAGTAGTAGTAAGTAAAGTAGTAGTAAGTAGTATAGTAGTAGTAGTAGTAGTAGTAGTAGTAGTAGTAGTAAAATAGTAGTAGTAGTAATAGTAGTATAGTAGTAGTAGTGTAGTAAGTAGTAGTAGTAGTAGTAGTAAAGTAGAGTAGTAGTAGTAAATAGTAGTAGTAAGAGTAGTTAGTAGTAGTATATATAGAGTAGTAGTATGATAGTAGTAAGTATAGAAAGCAGTATAGTAATTGTTGTATAGTAGTTATAGTAGTAGGATACTAACACGAACACAAAAGTTCAACAATCTTGTTTCAATTTACTGAAAGTTTATCAAGTACGACCATATGAAGACTATAAATCTAAGATAATTTTGATTCATATTGTAAGTGTACACGTGTTGATGACTTTATTCCTACACAATTGACAAGTTAAAGGTCATGTTGTTTATTGAGACTCAGTCTGGTATGATCTAATTATTACAAATACTGTAGTTTATTTATAAATGACGTGCCTGTGTTTATTTATTTTAATTGATATAATTTTTTTTGTAAAAGTTAATAAAATAATGAAGTGCCTGTTTTATTTTAATTGTAGATTTTTGTTTAAATCTAATTGGTAAAAGCAATATGATAAATTGAATGTCTTTCAAGTTTAACAAACCAAATAGTGAAGATATTTTTCTATAGCTTTTATTCAATTCCCAAATTCCAAACTTTAATTGGTCTAACACAAATCCACGGTGGGAAAATATCTTAGGGATTTGATACAAAGTAAAGAAAAAATAAAAAGGAATAAGAGAGGTGAGAAAAAGGGAAATGAAGAAATTGACCGAAAGAGAAAGAGGAACAAAAAAAGGAAAAGAAGAGGAAGGAAAAAAGATGATAACATACCTACAAGCTATAACGAGCCTCCCAAAAAATGGTTCAACAAAGTAAGAAAAAAAAAGATAGATAAAACAATAGATTAGATACACTTCAATATGTCTATTAACTGATATTTGCAAATAAGGGACTTGAATACTTAATTAAGTTTGTTTATTTTTTTATTATATTATATTTTATGGGGAATGTTTGGCAATAGTGATCTGTAGATTGTTTATTGAAGTAGTAGTAGTTAGTAGTGTAGTAGTAGTAGTAGTAGTAGTATAGTAGTAGTGTGTAGTGTAGTAGTAGTAGTAGATAGTAGTAGTAGTAGTAGTAAAGTAGTAGTAGAGTAGTAGGTAGTAGTAGTATAGTAGTAGTAGTAGTAATAGTAGTAGTAGTAGAAGTAGTAGAAGTAGTAGGTAGTAGTAAAAGTAAGTAGTAGTAATAGTAGTAGTAGTAGAGTAGTAGTATAGTAGTAGTATAGTAGTAGAAAGAAGTAAATATGTTTATTATATAGTTAATCAACACAAGACAACAGTCAAACAACTTTTAATTATTGTTTCAATGTCGCACATTAAACACATTAATGATTTGTCTTTGTTTCTAGTACACATATGGAGTTTGTAATCCTGCATGTAACAATTGACAGGTCATAAGGCCTTATTTGTTCATTGAACGACAATGAACTGTATTTTATTAATAATTTAGTTAACAGAGATAACTGTATGTTT
>NW_027622158.1:7500-14028 GCF_034508935.2 Berghia stephanieae
TTCTTTCCATTCCCTTGGTAGTCTTCCTTCTTTCATCGACTGGTTAAATATCTTGGTTAGGGGTTCTACTAGCTGCTCTGCTAAGTTTTTTAGGATGTAAGGATGAAGTTTGTCAGGTCCAGGTGATTTACTCTCCTTTAGGTTTTGTAGTCTCTTCATTACTCTCTCTTCAGTAATCGGCCATTGTGTAGTATCTATATTACTTGTTTTAGCAATATCTGGCAAGTTTTTCTGGTTCTCCACTGTAAAGACACTTGCAAAGAAGAGATTTAGCACCTCTGCCTTGTCTTCATCTTCAGATGCCCAAGTGCCATCTTCTTTTTTTATGTCACAGGTTCCCTGTCTTGTCTTCATTTTACTGTTTACATAACTCCAGAATACTTTAGGATTTTCTTTCGTTTCCTCTGCTATCTTGTTCTCATACTTTTGATGCGCTTGTCGGACTATTTTAGTAGTTGCGTTTCTCACTCTTTTGTATTTGTCCCAATCCTCTTCCTTTTTGCTTCTAGAGTATCTTCTATTTACTGCCTTCTTCTTCCGTAATGCCCCTCTCACTTCCTGCGTCATCCAAGGTTGATTTCTTCTCCCAACCCGGTTCCCTCTGCTTTTCGGGATGTTTTTCTCGAAGCATTGGTTAAGTACTCTGGTAAATCTACTCCAGTTGTTTCCTACGGTGTCCTCGATTAGTATTTCCTCCCATTTTATATGCCCCAGTTCCTCTTTCATACTCTCTAGATCAGCCTTCCTATATCTGAGTGTCAGTTTTTCATCTACAGTCTCTGATGTCGCCCTCAGTTTTAGGAATATGGTCGCATGGTCGCTTTTTCCCAGTGGGTGGCTCAGTCTTAAGTCGATTATGTCATTTTCTTCCTCCATCAATATCAAGTCCAATACGTTGGGCTTTTGGTTTTTTCTCTGTCTCGTGGGTTCTTTTATTATCTGTTGTAGGTAGCAATCTTCAATGGTTTCTATGAAACTTTCCTCCAGGCTTCCCTCTTTTGGTTCGTCCATCCCTTTCCACTCCAGTTCCGGCATGTTGAAGTCTCCATAATAATTATCTCTGAATGCTTTTTTTGTGATGCTCTCCTTATCATCTCCAACATTCTCTCATTATTTTCTCCTGTGCTATTTGGGCTCCGATAAATCACTCCTACTAGTATCTGACTTTGTCCAGTTACTCCAATCGAGCACCAAGCGCTCTCCCTAAAGTCGTGATCTGTGAGTTCCTTTATGGGGTTAACCTTGAGGTTCTCTCTCACCAATAAGTATACTCCTCTGCCGGAAGTTTCAAAATCTCTGCTAGCTATTATAGTGTATCCCTCAATACCTAACTCTGCTATGGTTGGGTGTGTTGTTGCATTCTTTGGCTTAGCTTCTGTTATTGCTATTACATCTGGATCTTCTTCTTCTGCCATAGCCTTTAGCTCCTCTCTCTTATTCATCACACTGTCTGCGTTCGTGTACATGAACTTCAGGGTATTTTTCATATTCACGTGCTGCCCCTCCTTATCATTTACTGGTACTTCTCTTTTTTGAATTTTCTTGTTGTCTTCGAGTCCTTGCTCAGAAACATTTTGGGCAATTGGACTGACACGTTTCCAATATAGTCATTCCTCATCCCAATCCCAGTCATTTCCTCCAACATCGCTGTCTCTCTTTCTTATTTGTTCACTAAACTTCTCCCTGAAAATGACCCTTTTCTTATATATGACTACATCTTCCCCTGCTTCTCGTCTTCTCTTCAGCTCCTCTCTTAACTCCTTGGCCTGCTCTCTTTGCATAATTGTTTGGTCTGCTCCAATATACACCTTTTGTAAGCATTCCCGTTTATGGTCTTTCAACTGTTTGCTGTTCCTAAGAGCAGTGTTACGCTGATCCGTTGACATCAGACTTATTTTCATGGGTCTTGGTCTATCTTCTCTTCTGCCCAATCTGATCACTTGCTCTATAGGGTTGAGGCTGTCTTTGTTTCCATGAACCTGCAACTCTTTGAGTACCATTTGGGCTTTTCTTATATCTTCCTTGTTGTCGCCATCTTTAGCTTCTGGTATGCCATACATAATTACATTTTTCACCCTCTTAGCCCTTTCATTTCTCTCCTCCTCTAGTTCCAGGTTCTTTTTCACCATTGCCTGCTTCTTCTCCTCAGTTTCATTGATTTTCCTCATTTCATTTATATCTTGTCTTACTCTATCTGACTTTTCTTCTGTACTTCTCTTGAGTCTCTCCTTTATGGCAAAATGAAAATAAATAAATAAAATAACGCAACCTCTCCCCCCCCCCCCTCCCCTCACGCAGATCTCTCTCTCTCCTCTCCTCTCTCTCTCTCTCTCTCTCTCTCTCTCTCTCTCTTCTCTCTCTCTCTCTCTCTCTCTCTCCTCTCTCACACACACACACACACAAACACACATACTTTCCTCTTTTTTTTGGAAAGTTTCTCTGATTCTCTGCCATGCCTCCCCTCCCCGACAGCCGAGGTGGCAACTCTGTGTGAACAAAGCAAGATGGCGGCAGGGACCTCTCTCCTTTACCTGTGCCCGATTGTTGACACTCCAAAGTTTCCATCACCGCACTGTCCAGTACAGTACTGACTGAAATAAAGAGAAAACGCCAGTCTTGCCACACTCAACCCCAAGATCAACTTTAACTGTGTAAATTTAAGAATTCATATTTTTATATATACCTAGTCAAAATCACCAAAAGAAGTAATGAGGAAGTGCGGCATTTTGCTGAATGTGCGATTTCATAAAAGACAGGCGAGAGACCCACCAGTAACCTAGTCTCTTGCACACCTTTGATTTATCATGCATTGAGCTGGTGTCAAACAAGATAGTCTAAAACAAAGTACTTATCAAATTAAATAATATACCCAATATGCCCAACAGAATTATTGTTTTTTTTTTAAATCTTTTCATTTCAGGTGAAAGGACAAAAGATCCAACATCATCATCAAGAGTGTGTTCTTGTCACTTCAGAGATGGTGACAAAGCCAACCTCCCTGAATTGTTTGACAGAAATAAAAATAAATTGTTTCCATCAGAGCCAGAAAGAAAGAAAAGAAAAGTGACACAAGGAATTCCCACCCCATCTCAATTGGCACCAACATCAAGAAGTCCACCACCACCACCACCACCACCACCACCACCACCACCACCACCACCACCACCATCATCATCATCATCATCACCATCATCATCATCATCATCATCATCATCATCATCATCAGCTCAACTCTCTTCATCATCATCACAAAGTCCCACCTTTAAAAAAACCAGATTCCTCATCATCATTATTTTCCTCCTCATCATCATCCTCATTATCTTCTCCCTCATCATCATCTCAACTCTCGTCACCATCATCACAGGATTCCATCTTTTAAAAAAAACAGATTGTAGAACAAGTGAGGATATTTTAAATAGAACAACAAATTTAATTCAAGAACAAAAAATTACAGACAAAAATAAGGAAATAGCTAGCTTTAAAAAACCCAACTAAGTTAGATTCAACGCACTTACACTGTTTCAAGCCTTACAGAAAAAGTTCTTCGAATGGAGACAGGTGTACATTCTTTTAAAATATTTAATATTATTGTTCAATATGTTGAGTGCTTTAGAGGTAACATTATTTATTATAGTAGATAAAGGTAATAAAGGTAAAACCCCATCCTGATTCAAGATATTTTACCTCAAGGAGTAACTGTAAATATCCCTCCCTTTTTACATAATAAATTTACTGAAAATGAGATTTTATTAACAAAAGAAATTGCTTCATGTAGAATTCATGTTGAGAGGGCTAATGAAAGACTGAAAAATGTTAACATCCTCTCATATATTCCAACCATGTTAAGAGAAACATCTGATATTATTTTTCAATTTGTTGCAGCACTTGTCAATCCCCAGTCTCCTCTTATTAAGGAGATTGCATTTTGTTAGCTTTGCCATTTATTTTGTACAACACACATATTTTGTTCATCATCATCAAATCACCATTCAAAATAATGGTTTTGTAGGTCCATACATGATTTTACATGATAAACATGACAAATTATGGCATTGTTGTATCAATATATGTTCAATGTCATTAACATTGTTAAATAAAACCACACAAATTAGTTTGGACTGAATCAACCCAAGGCATCATCAAGATAGATCTGTGGAAGTAAAAGAATAAAAGATTCAAATTTAGAGCTGCGACCATGCTCAATAGGCAAAAAACAAACAAACTAATAAAACGTGTCTTGTGGTCTTGTGGTATGACACTCGCTTTCAGATCAGAAGGTCCTGGGTTTGGGCCTCGCTCGGCACATAGTTGAGTCCTTGGAGAAGGCTCTTTACTCACAATCTCTCACCGTACTCAGGTGTCAAATGAGTACCTGGCCGTTAACAGCGTTGTCTCTGTCCGAAAAAATTGTAATATCGCCCAACAGGCATCATGTCCCGTCTTACATGTTAAATGTTGCTGTTGGCCAGGGACCCCTTGTAAAGCACTTTGAGCACATTTAGTGGATATTACGCTGTATAAAAACTCAATTAAAAAAACAAATTAAGTGATTCTTTCATTCATCTTGCTTTTTTGATAAGGGGAAACCCGAAACGTCCATTTTATCTGTTTTCGTATATTAAATTGAAGTTCACATTCAATTTCACAATGTTATTGATTTCTTCGAGTTTCAAGCAGCAACATTTACATTACACCTTAACCCAATAGGAAGTTTAGTTTACCGTGACTAACACTGGTCTAAATAAATCCTTTATTCATCCCATAGAGGAAATTTATCTCTAGGGTCTATTCCCAGGGAGACTGGAATAACCACGGTGCAGCGCCGCAAATTGAGCTAGGGCGAGGTGACTTGCTCAAGGCCACACAGCGCAGCGGCGGGTGAACGAACTCGGTACCTTTCGGGTACGAAGCAAAAACCGTACCGCTGATCCACGCTGCCCACATGAAGTATGATAAAATGTCTAGCGGGATTGGTGATTGTGATGCTCATATGAGTATTATAATAAAGGTTACAACACGATACTAAATAGTATGTAGTAGACTATAGTCAATAGCAACGAAAATTAGCGAAGCAAGACTAAGACCTCAAAGACTCAAAGTCCGTGGTCCATAAGATAAAAACACAATAATTCAATGACTCCCTCTCTCTCTCCCTAACTAAAATCGAACGTAAACAGTTAAATCTTTCCATTGGATATACTAAATCTGCCTAAACTCAAAGTAAACTGATTATTGTCCAACAGTAGTTTTACGGAGATGTGAGATTTTGAGAGTGAGAATGAGAAGACGAAATGACTTAGAATACTCTTTATTCTTCATGCTGGCTTGAACTTTGCCGAACATCAAGCCATCTGAGTAAGTGAAAGTCAAAACATGACCTGACTGATGATGATTTTCACCTCGCGAGACACTTTTATGCTCATTGGAGAAGTATTTCATAAGGGCGGTGATGGAAATAGAGTTCGTGTCAGCCATTTTTCTCGACTGTTTAGAGCCAGCCGGTTTGTTGCCATGCGTTGCTGCGCAGGATTACGTCACGACTTAGGAAGCCTATTCCTTGATCTCAACAAGCTCAAAGCGCTTAAATTAAGAGTAACGAGACAACGTTCACGTACACCAATGATATTAAATACACTTGTTGCTCAAGCATACAACCACTCAAATTAATTATTTTGCAGTATATAACAGAGCAATAAACCCTCAACACTTTGGTTCATTTTACATGAGTACGGAAACACGTAAGAGTGACGTCACTACCTATTTCTTGGAACCGTCTTTGACTTTCAACTCGACGGGCGAATATTCACCGCTATAAATTCTTATTTTATTACATCTTAGAATGCAAAAATTGGTTTGTATTAGGATTAACAATTTAACTAACATTATACATCAACCCTAAAGTCCACTTTGTGTCTGCATGAATTGGTGATATCTATGATAATTCGTTTTGATAATGTCAACCGGGGCACGGCCTTTCCATTTCCAGACCACTCGTGTTGCGACGTTAGTCTGTAGTGTACTGAATCAATTGGCGTCAGAAAACGATATTCTATCATGTCAATGGATCGTTTTAATTCGATAGTATGATATTCGACTAGAATTAGAACAACTACATTCTACACTCTGTGGTAGACTTACACACTACACGGGAATGTCGTTATTGCCAGATGAACAGTTATTACCATTCCAGACACTGACCGGCTGTAATAAATAGCCAGGATTTTTTATTACAGTGTCTGCCAATAAGTAAAAAGTCTGGGCTTTCTTTATTGCCTGACACGTTGGCATGAATATTTTATGCAAAACAAAGTGCTTATTCGCAGTAGTACTAAATATACAACACCATTTTTTTTTTTTTTGCGTGTTGTCCAATGGCTTGATGTCGAATGAGGTGTGTTAGTTTGAGAAGGAAAGAAGAGGAGGGATGATTGAAACATTTTGTGTGACTAAGAATTGAGATTTCGATCGTTACAACTTTTCCTTCAAGTCTGAAACTTGACAAGATTGTGTTTTGTTTTGTTTTGTTGG
>NW_027622159.1:0-5000 GCF_034508935.2 Berghia stephanieae
TCATCCCTACCACGACTACTACTGCAACTACCACCACATCATCATGCCTACCACAAGTACTACAACCACCAGCACGGCATCATCCCTAAGAACCACCACATCATCATCAACTCCCACCACCATTACTACAACTACTTTCCACTTTTGAAATTCCTCCTAGTGGTGTCAGAAATTGCTGCGAGACACGTACATTGTTTCGGATTGCATTTCATTAAATTTTAATGAAATTCAAATTTATAGGTTACTGTAACGAAATGCTTCCGTGTAGGCGTCAGTTTACGACAGGATGTACGTCGTCGTAGTATTAGTTGTTGTTGTTATTGTAATCCCTCCGGAACAACCCTTCTTTTGTTGATACAGGTCGTATCAGATCATGCACCTATGGCCCGGAAGTTTGAATTAAACTACGTAGTGTGGGTGTTATTGTGAGAAAGGCATCAATCTTGTTTTCTCCGTAAACTTATAAGCAAAGTAGGATCCCTGTATTCTACGGGAGTGACTTTGTTATGGTATGGCTTGATTGATATCTCGTAACTATGGGGCTGACGAATTTATTTATCCTTGATATGAGGATGTCCGGTATCAGGATGGGTTGTTGTTGTCCATGATTATGGAATCTGGGGGAGTTTTAAGGAATTTCAGATGTTTACGGATATGACTAACATCCGGTTGTGTGGGTAGAATTTTGCTTCGTTTGCTTGATTTTTGCCTATAAATGCCAGAGTTTTGAGCAGTTTCTTCAGACCACTCAGCGGAGTCTTTTAGGCTCATTGTCTCAAAAGAGACCAGACAGCGGAGTCTTTTAGGCTCATAGTCTCTAAGCGATAACCACAGCGGAGTCTTTTAGGCTCATTTGTTTAACTCTTGTGTAGAGTTGGATTAAAGTCTTGTGTAGACTTTGTAGTGCTCAAAGTTCGAGCTGAAACACGTTTTGTGTTAACTCTTGTGTAGAGTGTGATTTAAGTCTTGTGTAGACTTTGTGGTGCTCAAAGTTTGAGCTGAATCAAGTTGTGTTATAACTCTTGTGTAGAGTTTGATTAAAGTCTTGTGTAGACTTAATTTGTGATTTCTATAATCTGTTCGGCTCTGGTGAGATTTTGAATAATATGTTGTGATTACAATTATGATTGTGTTTTGATATTAATATCATAATATCACTTTAAACTTTTGAGTCTCAATTAATTAATCAGATAATTAAATTAATTGTATAATATATTCTTGTTGTAAAGAAAATAAGCTTTTCTTACTATAAAGCATTATTATTTCATATCTACAAAGTAAAGCAATATTAATCAACATTAATAAATTGATTGGTTAAAGTAAAATAATATTTACTCATTTAAAGTAAACATATTGAGTGAGTTCGAATATAGATAGAGTTATATTCGTATAATTATCATATTATAACAAAATCATTTTCTTTCTTTAAAGTGAATGAGCCGTTGGAGGCTGGGCTTTAACAAGCCAACTTTAGGCTATACACTCATAGCTTGACACTAATAGAAACTGAACATTTGCCTGTTTTATAAGTTACCTGTGAAGAACCATTTGCTTATTTTAATATCAGAACATTGAGAAACAATTGATCTGTTTATGAATACTGTGAAACCAGAACAATTTCAAGAAGAGACAAATTAACATTATTAGAACAACCTTACAGTTTTGTTGAATATCAAGAACACTCTTTTGGCTTCCTTCCACACGTCTGGATTGTGATTAGTTAGCTAGTTAATTATTAGTTGCCTGTATGACTGTGATGGTTGCAACCTATCTGTGAGATTGTCTGATGTGGTAGCGGTTTGGTAAAGTATTGATAATTAATTGATTTAATTATATATTTTTCATATCGCTTTCATATCATATTCATCATCACACATCTCCATCAATTTGTCATCCATCTATTTGATTTCATACTTATTACATCTATCATTTCATCTTCACATCTCATAATATCTTTGTTATATTGTAATAAAATATATCTTCATTTAGCTTCAAAACCTTTATCAACGTATTGTGTTTGGTTATTGATCGGTGTCGTAGCTTGAATATAGCACACATAAACAAGGTTGCAAACTGCGCTACATAAGCATACGGTTTACGTGCGCACTTTGTGACAGTTACTGTCGGATAGATGGGTCTTGATCTACTATACGCTGAAAAACGTTCTCCTTTTTTTGTCACCAGTTATTCTCACTCCTGGTTTAACTATTTGTTTATTCATTTATTCATATTTTTTTTCTGGGTTAAGAAAAAAATCATTCGTTGATTTATCCAGTGCCATATTTACAAACATGAAGGCAGTTTTCATATATCAAATTAGGGCAGCGTGGCTCAGCTGTACGGTCTTTCCTTCGTATTCGTTCCCGAAAGGTCGAGAGTTCGATCACCCGCCGCTGCCCTGTGTGGGCTTGAGCAATAAGTCACCTCCACAGACTACTGTGTTATCTATGGTCACCTCGCTCTTGCTCAATTTGCGGCACTGCACTGCAGCTGACGCCTGGGTTTTTCCAGTCTCCCTTTGGACTTGGAATAGACCCTAGAAACAAATTTCCCTCATGGGATGAATAAAGTGAATTTTATTTTTTAAATTTGTTAGTATTTTTTTTTTTTTATCGTTTGTAAATTTCAACCAGTCTTCTAGTATACATAATATGAACAAATAAAATATCCGCCTTGCTCACTGCTTTGGCGTTTTATGTACGCGTGTAATTCAATTACCAGTCACGACAGAGATCGTGTATGTGGTAACCTCAACATCATTACTTTTTCACCTTCACGCGACCCAGGATATAATGCACTTCCGTTATTACAACCAATTAGAAATCTCACGACTGCGAATTAACTAACGTACTCTCGAGAGACAAGACGCGTATTTAAAAATTAAACACTGTTTTTGTTTTTTTGTTGTTGTTTTATTCAAGAGTACTTCAGTTAAATGTTTAATTTTAATGCACATTCGTTTTCTGGCAAACGGCAAAGGGAAGTGTTTTGTCGAACTCATTCGAATGGCCCGAATATTTTTCCTTATTATTCTTTGTTATATTATCATTCCATTCCTTCCTCTAACTAATTTTTACCCCGAACACGGTTTGCTCGAACTAAATTCATCCAGCCAGCATTAAAAAAAAATTAGATTAATTGAAGGATTTTTGGTTACGTATGTTGTGTGTAACTATCTACAATTACAGTGCATAATATGTATGTAAACCTTATGATACACACGCAGACACACACACTCCATCGCCGTTTCGCGCAAGCGACATCTCTCTGTTCATTCTTATCACTTTCCCATTCGTTCTAATTTCAATACCACGCGGCATGATTTGCTAATGCTTGGCTACGACAGTAAATGAATGTTGTGATACCCCCCCCCCCCCCCCCCCCCCGACGTACACACACTCACATCAACTTCTTGGAACATACCATAAAGATATCTCCCTCAACATAGGCAATAAAGTAAATAAATAATAAAATTCCCTTTATTCATCCTCGAGCGGAGATTTGTCTTGTGGTCTATCACAAGGGAAGAGCAGAATGGCCCAGGTGTCAACCGCAGCTCAGCGCCGCAAATTCAGCTATGGAAAGGTGGCTTGTTGAAGGCCACGTAACGCGGTGAAAACTAGGTAACTTTTGGGTTCGATGCTAAGACCATACTACTGAGCCTTCTTCCCCCCCCCCCCCCCCCCCCGCCCCCCACCTCCCCCATCCCTTCTCCATCAAGATGTTTTGGCAAGGCACGGTTTCCTCGAACTTTTTTTTTTTTTGCATGTCCCGAGGAGTTCGAGGAAACCGTGTTTGAGAGTATTTTCACTTTCAACCCCCACGCGACCCAGAATAATATGATTCACTTCCGTTACAACGAAATAGAAATCACCTGACTGCCGTTTAGCTAATTTTTGTTTTGTTTACGCACTTTAAAAATATTATTCCGAGAGTTTGAAAGCCGTCTAACGGCAATCGCAGCGGCACGCGTAGAGCCTAGAGCTGCCTGATTGGCAGATAACATGGAATGAACGTACAACAATGACCTATACCATGTACGTTTATATATATATATATATATATATATATATATATATATATATATATATATATATATATATATATATATATATACATGGAGCCACGGAAGTTCTGACAGGGTCAGGATGCCCTGGACACACACATTGTTATTATTAGACAGTGCAGTGTCACAAGGACAACCGCTCTTACAAACAACGCTGTTGCTAAGCATGATTTGAACGTGCAGAGTTAACTGCCGTGATCTTGAAAAAAAAAAAAGTAAAATTCATTTGCCTGGATAATAAGTCTCGGGGGTGCTAAGGTTGTCTTGCTCTTTCCAAACTAAAAGGGCAGGGCGCATTGCCCAGTCGATTGAAGTTGAAGTCAAAATTGGAAAACAAAGGGAAACAACTAAAGCAACAAGAAGAAAAAATAAACAAAAAACGCAAACAAAAACTTACGTTACTGTTTACCTAGAAGGAGCTTTACCGCGGATTCAGTATACTTAATGCGCTTGGCA
The DNA here is from genome assembly GCF_034508935.2 of Berghia stephanieae. Lineage (NCBI taxonomy): Eukaryota > Metazoa > Mollusca > Gastropoda > Nudibranchia > Aeolidiidae > Berghia > Berghia stephanieae. The sequence continues at coordinate 4,523 of NW_027622159.1, forward strand.
ATGTATCATTTATCCACACCACCCACCCTCTGCAGGTCATGTGAAAACATTAACATTTCATACAGTGTTGGTCGCCTGTTCGACAGGCGCTCATTTTTACAAATATGATATCCGCCTGCTACTGCCCAAGCAGTTTTTAGTTTACAACTGAGTCTAAGTGTGATTATGCATGTAAAATGTCTTACCCAAGGACACAACGCTAGGGCCAGAGTTAAGGGATAAGTGTCATCCATCTGGTTGTTGGAAGCGTTCAACACTTAGCTCCAGTACAAGATAGAGTGTTATGTTTCAGCGTTATTTGGCTGCTACGAGACCAGGCATCGTGCAGGACACTTCATTTTCGCAATGCAACTCGGTTGTAAGCAGAATAGTACCAAGTTAACGATTTCTCTCGTAGGGTGAGACGAACGAGAATTTTTGATCACATGATCAAATTCTCTTTTCCGTTCTCTCGTCAGGACAATTCAGAACGAAGATG